>NW_027472849.1:0-223075 GCF_030347505.1 Rhynchophorus ferrugineus
TAATTTACACCTTAGGCTCTGCTTCTAACTTGGGCCCAAATTGTAAAATGGTCTTATCTATTGGCGATTTCGTTCCAATTCACATTCCAAGTAATATTCGGCATGCTAATTACATTGCCGGTTGCCAAATTGCATTATCTCTTATAGTTTCCGAGATATGGACTATCGATAATTACACCTTAGGCTCTGCTTCTAACTTGGGCCCAAATTGTAAAATGGTCTTATCTATTGGCGATTTCGTTCCAATTCACATTCCAAGTAATATTCGGCATGCTAATTACATTGCCGGTTGCCAAATTGCATTATCTCTTATAGTTTCCGAGATATGGACTATCGATAATTTACACCTTAGGCTCTGCTTCTAACTTGGGCCCAAATTGTAAAATGGTCTTATCTATTGGCGATTTCGTTCCAATTCACATTCCAAGTAATATTCGGCATGCTAATTACATTGCCGGTTGCCAAATTGAATTATCTCTTATAGTTTCCGAGATATGGACTATCGATAATTTACACCTTAGGCTCTGCTTCTAACTTGGGCCCAAATTGTAAAATGGTCTTATCTATTGGCGATTTCGTTCCAATTCACATTCCAAGTAATATTCGGCATGCTAATTACATTGCCGGTTGCCAAATTGCATTATCTCTTATAGTTTCCGAGATATGGACTATCGATAATTTACACCTTAGGCTCTGCTTCTAACTTGGGCCCAAATTGTAAAATGGTCTTATCTATTGGCGATTTCGTTCCAATTCACATTCCAAGTAATATTCGGCATGCTAATTACATTGCCGGTTGCCAAATTGCATTATCTCTTATAGTTTCCGAGATATGGACTATCGATAATTTACACCTTAGGCTCTGCTTCTAACTTGGGCCCAAATTGTAAAATGGTCTTATCTATTGGCGATTTCGTTCCAATTCACATTCCAAGTAATATTCGGCATGCTAATTACATTGCCGGTTGCCAAATTGAATTATCTCTTATAGTTTCCGAGATATGGACTATCGGTAATTTACACCTTAGGCTCTGCTTCTAACTTGGGCCCAAATTGTAAAATCGTCTTATCTATTGGCGATTTCGTTCCAATTCACATTCCAAGTAATATTCGGCATGCTAATTACATTGCCGGTTGCCAAATTGCATTATCTCTTATAGTTTCCGAAATATGGACTATCGATAATTTACACCTTAGGCTCTGCTTCTAACTTGGGCCCAAATTGTAAAATGGTCTTATCTATTGGCGATTTCATTCCAATTCACATTCCAAGTAATATTCGGCATGCTAATTACATTGCCGGTTGCCAAATTGCATTATCTCTTATAGTTTCCGAGATATGGACTATCGATAATTTACACCTTAGGCTCTGCTTCTAACTTGGGGCCAAATTGTAAAATGGTCTTATCTATTGGCGATTTCGTTCCAATTCACATTCCAAGTAATATTCGGCATGCTAATTACATTGCCGGTTGCCAAATTGTATTATCTCTTATAGTTTCCGAGATATGGACTATCGGTAATTTACACCTTAAGCTCTGCTTCTAACTTGGGCCCAAATTGTAAAATCGTCTTATCTATTGGCGATTTCGTTCCAATTCACATTCCAAGTAATATTCGGCATGCTGATTACATTGCCGGTTGCCAAATTGCATTATCTCTTATAGTTTCCGAGGTATGGACTATCGATTATTTACACCTTAGGCTCTGCTTCTAACTTGGGCCCAAATTGTAAAATGGTCTTATCTATTGGCGATTTCGTTCCAATTCACATTCCAAGTAATATTCGGCATGCTAATTACATTGCCGGTTGCCAAATTGAATTATCTCTTATAGTTTCCGAGATATGGACTATCGATAATTTACACCTTAGGCTCTGCTTCTAACTTGGGCCCAAATTGTAAAATGGTCTTATCTATTGGCGATTTCGTTCCAATTCACATTCCAAGTGGTATTCGGCATGCTAATTACATTGCCGGTTGCCAAATTGCATTATCTCTTATAATTTCCGAGATATGGACTATCGATAATTTACACCTTAGGCTCTGCTTCTAACTTGGGCCCAAATTGTAAAATGGTCTTATCTATTGCGATTTCGTTCCAATTCACATTCCAAGTAATATTCGGCATGCTAATTACATTGCCGGTTGCCAAATTGCATTATCTCTTATAGTTTCCGAGATATGGACTATCGATAATTTACACCTTAGGCTCTGCTTCTAACTTGGGCCCAAATTGTAAAATGGTCTTATCTATTGGCGATTTCGTCCCAATTCACATTCCAAGTAATATTCGGCATGCTAATTACATTGCCTGTTGCCAAATTGCATTATCTCTTATAGTTTCCGAGATATGGACTATCGATAATTTACACCTTAGGCTCTGCTTCTAACTTGGGCCCAAATTGTAATATGGTCTTATCTATTGGCGATTTCGTTCCAATTCACATTCCAAGTAATATTCGGCATGCTAATTACATTGCCAGTTGCCAAATTGCATTATCTCTTATAGTTTCCGAGATACGGACTATCGATAATTTACACCTTAGGCTCGGCTTCTAACTTGGGCCCAAATTGTAAAATGGTCTTATCTAATGGCGATTTCGTTCCAATTCACACTCCAAGTAATATTCGGCATGCTAATTACATTGCCGGTTGCGAAATTGCATTATCTCTTATAGTTTCCGAGATATGGACTATCCATAATTTACACCTTAGGCTCTGCTTCTAACTTGGGCCCAAATTGTAAAATGGTCTTATCTATTGGCGATTTCGTTCCAATTCACATTCCAAGTAATATTCGGCATGCTAATTACATTGCCGGTTGCCAAATTGCATTATCTCTTATAGTTTCCGAGATATGGACTATGGATAATTTACACCTTAGGCTATGCTTCTAACTTGGTCCCAAATTGTAAAATGGTCTTATCTATTGGCGATTTCGTTCCAATTCACATTCCAAGTAATATTCGGCATGCTAATTACATTGCCGGTTGCCAAATTGCATTATCTCTTATAGTTTCCGAGATATGGACTATCGATAATTTACACCTTAGGCTCTGCTTCTAACTTGGGCCCAAATTGTAAAATGGTCTTATCTATTGGCGATTTCGTTCCAATTCACATTCCAAGTAATATTCGACATGCTAATTACATTGCCGGTGGCCAAGTTGCATTATCTCTTATAGTTTCCGAGATATGGACTATCGATAATTTACACCTTAGGCTCTGCTTCTAACTTGGGCCCAAATTGTAAAATGGTCTTATCTATTGGCGATTTCGTTCCAATTCACATTCCAAGTAATATTCGGCATGCTAATTACAATGCCGGTTCCCAAATTGCATTATCTCTTATAGTTTCCGAGATATGGACTATCGATTATTTTTAACCTTAGGCTCTGCTTCTAACTTGGGCCCAAACTGTAAAATGGTCTTATCTATTGGCGATTTCGTTCCAATTCACATTCCAAGTAGTATTCGGCATGCTAATTACATTGCCGGTTGCCAAATTGCATTATCTCTTATAGTTTCCGAGATATGGACTATCGATAATTTACACCTTAGGCTCTGCTTCTAACTTGGCCCAAATTGTAAAATGGTCTTATCTATGGCGATTTCGTCCCAATTCACATTCCAAGTAATATTCGGCATGCTAAATACATTGCCAGTTGCCAAATTGCATTATCTCTTTTAGTTTCCGAGATATGGACTATGGATAATTTACACCTTAGGCTCTGCTTATAACTTGGGCCCAAATTGTAAAATTTTCTTATCTATTGGCGATTTCATTCCAATTCACATTCCAAGTAATATTCGGCATGCTAATTACATTGCCGTTTGCCAAATTGCATTATCTCTTATAGTTTCCGAGATATGGACTATCGATAATTTACACCTTAGGCTCTGCTTCTAACTAGGGCCCAAATTGTAAAATGGTCTTATCTATTGGCGATTTCGTTCCAATTCACATTCCAAGTAATATTCGGCATGCTAATTACATTGCCGGTTGCCAAATTGCATTATCACTTATAGTTTCCGAGATATGGACTATCGGTAATTTACACCTTAGGCTCTGCTTCTAACTTGGGCCCAAATTGTAAAATCGTCTTATCTATTGGCGATTTCGTTCCAATTCACATTCCAAGTAATATTCGGCATGCTAATTACATTGCCGGTTGCCAAATTGCATTATCTCTGATAGTTTCCGAGATATGGACTATCGATAATTTACACCTTAGGCTCTGCTTCTAACTTGGGCCCAAATTGTAAAATGGTCTTATCTATTGGCGATTTCATTCCAATTCACATTCCAAGTAATATTCGGCATGCTAATTACATTGCCGGTTGCCAAATTGCATTATCTCTTATAGTTTCCGAGATATGGACTATCGATAATTTACACCTTAGGCTCTGCTTCTAACTTGGCCCAATTTGTAAAATGGTCTTATCTATTGGCGATTTCGTTCCAATTCACATTCCAAGTAATATTCGGCATGCTAATTACATTGCCGGTTGCCAAATTGCATTATCTCTTATAGTTTCCGAGATATGGACTATCGGTAATTTACACCTTAGGCTCTGCTTCTAACTTGGGCCCAAATTGTAAAATCGTCTTATCTATTGGCGATTTCGTTCCAATTCACATTCCAAGTAATATTCGGCATGCTAATTACATTGCCGGTTGCCAAATTGCATTATCTCTTATAGTTTCCGAGATATGGACTATCGATAATTTACACCTTAGGCTCTGCTTCTAACTTGGGCCCAAATTGTAAAATGGTTTTATCTATTGGCGATTTCGTTCCAATTCACATTCCAAGTAATATTCGGCATGCTAATTACATTGCGGTTGCCAAATTGAATTATCTCTTATAGTTTCCGAGATATGGACTATCGATAATTTACACCTTAGGCTCTGCTTCTAACTTGGGCCCAAATTGTAAAATGGTCTTATCTATTGGCGATTTCGTTCCAATTCACATTCCAAGTGGTATTCGGCATGCTAATTACATTGCCGGTTGCCAAATTGCATTATCTCTTATAGTTTCCGAGATATGGACTATCGATAATTTACACCTTAGGCTCTGCTTCTAACTTGGGCCCAAATTGTAAAATGGTCTTATCTATTGGCGATTTCGTTCCAATTCACATTCCAAGTAATATTCGGCATGCTAATTACATTGCCGGTTGCCAAATTGCATTATCTCTTATAGTTTCCGAGATATGGACTATCGATAATTTACACCTTAGGCTCTGCTTCTAACTTGGGCCCAAATTGTAAAATGGTCTTATCTATTGGCGATTTCGTTCCAATTCACATTCCAAGTAATATTCGGCATGCTAATTACATTGCCGGTTGCCAAATTGCATTATCTCTTATAGTTTCCGAGATATGGACTATCGATAATTTACACCTTAGGCTCTGCTTCTAACTTGGGCCCAAATTGTAAAATGGTCTTATCTATTGGCGATTTCGTTCCAATTCACATTCCAAGTAATATTCGGCATGCTAATTACATTGCCGGTTGCCAAATTGAATTATCTCTTATAGTTTCCGAGATATGGACTATCGATAATTTACACCTTAGGCTCTGCTTCTAACTTGGGCCCAAATTGTAAAATGGTCTTATCTATTGGCGATTTCGTTCCAATTCACATTCCAAGTAATATTCGGCATGCTAATTACATTGCCGGTTGCCAAATTGCATTATCTCTTATAGTTTCCGAGATATGGACTATCGATAATTTACACCTTAGGCTCTGCTTCTAACTTGGGCCCAAATTGTAAAATGGTCTTATCTATTGGCGATTTCGTCCCAATTCACATTCCAAGTAATATTCGGCATGCTAATTACAATGCCGGTTGCGAAACTGCATTATCTCTTATAGTTTCCGAGATATGGACTATCGATAATTTACACCTTAGGCTCTGCTTCTAACTTGGGCCCAAATTGTAAAATGGTCTTATCTATTGGCGATTTCGTTCCAATTCACATTCCAAGTGGTATTCGGCATGCTAATTACATTGCCGGTTGCCAAATTGCATTATCTCTTATAGTTTCCGAGATATGGACTATCGATAATTTACACCTTAGGCTCTGCTTCTAACTTGGGCCCAAATTGTAAAATGGTCTTATCTATTGGCGATTTCGTTCCAATTCACATTCCAAGTAATATTCGGCATGCTAATTACATTGCCGGTTGCCAAATTGCATTATCTCTTATAGTTTCCGAGATATGGACTATCGATAATTTACACCTTAGGCTCTGCTTCTAACTTGGGCCCAAATTGTAAAATGGTCTTATCTATTGGCGATTTCGTTCCAATTCACATTCCAAGTAATATTCGGCATGCTAATTACATTGCCGGTTGCCAAATTGCATTATCTCTTATAGTTTCCGAGATATGGACTATCGATAATTTACACCTTAGGCTCTGCTTCTAACTTGGGCCCAAATTGTAAAATGGTCTTATCTATTGGCGATTTCGTTCCAATTCACATTCCAAGTAATATTCGGCATGCTAATTACATTGCCGGTTGCCAAATTGAATTATCTCTTATAGTTTCCGAGATATGGACTATCGATAATTTACACCTTAGGCTCTGCTTCTAACTTGGGCCCAAATTGTAAAATGGTCTTATCTATTGGCGATTTCGTTCCAATTCACATTCCAAGTAATATTCGGCATGCTAATTACATTGCCGGTTGCCAAATTGCATTATCTCTTATAGTTTCCGAGATATGGACTATCGATAATTTACACCTTAGGCTCTGCTTCTAACTTGGGCCCAAATTGTAAAATGGTCTTATCTATTGGCGATTTCGTCCCAATTCACATTCCAAGTAATATTCGGCATGCTAATTACAATGCCGGTTGCGAAACTGCATTATCTCTTATAGTTTCCGAGATATGGACTATCGATAATTTACACCTTAGGCTCTGCTTCTAACTTGGGCCCAAATTGTAAAATGGTCTTATCTATTGGCGATTTCGTTCCAATTCACATTCCAAGTAATATTCGGCATGCTAATTACATTGCCGGTTGCCAAATTGCATTATCTCTTTTAGTTTCCGAGATATGGACTATCGATAATTTACACCTTAGGCTCTGCTTCTAACTTGGGCCCAAATTGTAAAATGGTCTTATCTATTGGCGATTTCGTTCCAATTCACATTCAAAGTAATATTCGGCATGCTAATTACATTGCCGGTTGCCAAATTGAATTATCTCTTATAGTTTCCGAGATATGGACTATCGATAATTTACACCTTAGGCTCTGCTTCTAACTTGGGCCCAAATTGTAAAATGGTCTTATCTATTGGCGATTTCGTTCCAATTCACATTCCAAGTGGTATTCGGCATGCTAATTACATTGCCGGTTGCCAAATTGCATTATCTCTTATAGTTTCCGAGATATGGACTATCGATAATTTACACCTTAGGCTCTGCTTCTAACTTGGGCCCAAATTGTAAAATGGTCTTATCTATTGGCGATTTCGTTCCAATTCACATTCCAAGTAATATTCGGCATGCTAATTACATTGCCGGTTGCCAAATTGCATTATCTCTTATAGTTTCCGAGATATGGACTATCGATAATTTACACCTTAGGCTCTGCTTCTAACTTGGGCCCAAATTGTAAAATGGTCTTATCTATTGGCGATTTCGTCCCAATTCACATTCCAAGTAATATTCGGCATGCTAATTACATTGCCGGTTGCGAAACTGCATTATCTCTTATAGTTTCCGAGATATGGACTATCGATAATTTACACCTTAGGCTCTGCTTCTAACTTGGGCCCAAATTGTAAAATGGTCTTATCTATTGGCGATTTCGTTCCAATTCACATTCCAAGTAATATTCGGCATGCTAATTACATTGCCGGTTGCCAAATTGCATTATCTCTTTTAGTTTCCGAGATATGGACTATCGATAATTTACACCTTAGGCTCTGCTTCTAACTTGGGCCCAAATTGTAAAATGGTCTTATCTATTGGCGATTTCGTTCCAATTCACATTCCAAGTAATATTCGGCATGCTAATTACATTGCCGGTTGCCAAATTGCATTATCTCTTATAGTTTCCGAGATATGGACTATCGATAATTTACACCTTAGGCTCTGCTTCTAACTTGGGCCCAAATTGTAAAATGGCCTTATCTATTGGCGATTTCGTTCCAATTCACATTCCAAGTAATATTCGACATGCTAATTACATTGCCTGTTGCCAAATTGCATTATCTCTTATAGTTTCCGAGATATGGACTATCGATAATTTACACCTTAGGCTCTGTTTCTAACTTGGGCCCAAATTGTAAAATGGTCTTATCTATTGGCGATTTCGTTCCAATTCACATTCCAAGTAATATTCGGCATGCTAATTACATTGCCGGTTTCCAAATTGAATTATCTCTTATAGTTTCCGAGATATGGACTATCGATAATTTACACCTTAGGCTCTGCTTCTAACTTGGGCCAAATTGTAAAATGGTCTTACCTATTGGCGATTTCGTTCCAATTCACATTCCAAGTAATATTCGGCATGCTAATTACATTGCCGGTTGCCAAATTGCATTATATCTTATAGTTTCCGAGATATGGACTATCGATAATTTACACCTTAGGCTCTGCTTCTAACTTGGGCCCAAATTGTAAAATGGTCTTATCTATTGGCGATTTCGTTCGAATTCACATTCCAAGTGGTATTCGGCATGCTAATTACATTGCCGGTTGCCAAATTGCATTATCTCTTATAGTTTCCGAGATATGGACTATCGATAATTTACACCTTAGGCTCTGCTTCTAACTTGGGCCCAAATTGTAAAATGGTCTTATCTATTGGCGATTTCGTTCCAATTCACATTCCAAATAATATTCGGCATGCTAATTACATTGCCGGTTGCGAAACTGCATTATCTCTTATAGTTTCCGAGATATGGACTATTGATAATTTACACCTTAGGCTCTGCTTCTAACTTGGGCCCAAATTGTAAAATGGTCTTATCTATTGGCGATTTCGTTCCAATTCACATTCCAAGTAATATTCGGCATGCTAATTACATTGCCGGTTCCCAAATTGCATTATCTCTTTTAGTTTCCGAGATATGGACTATCGATAATTTACACCTTAGGCTCTGCTTCTAACTTGGCCCAAATTGTAAAATGGTCTTATCTATTGGCGATTTCGTTCCAATTCACATTCAAAGTAATATTCGGCATGCTAATTACATTGCCGGTTGCCAAATTGAATTATCTCTTATAGTTTCCGAGATATGGACTATCGATAATTTACACCTTAGGCTCTGCTTCTAACTTGGGCCCAAATTGTAAAATGGTCTTATCTATTGGCGATTTCGTTCCAATTCACATTCCAAGTGGTATTCGGCATGCTAATTACATTGCCGGTTGCCAAATTGCATTATCTCTTTTAGTTTCCGAGATATGGACTATGGATAATTTACACCTTAGGCTCTGCTTATAACTTGGGCCCAAATTGTAAAATTTTCTTATCTATTGGCGATTTCATTCCAATTCACATTCCAAGTAATATTCGGCATGCTAATTACATTGCCGTTTGCCAAATTGCATTATCTCTTATAGTTTCCGAGATATGGACTATCGATAATTTACACCTTAGGCTCTGCTTCTAACTAGGGCCCAAATTGTAAAATGGTCTTATCTATTGGCGATTTCGTTCCAATTCACATTCCAAGTAATATTCGGCATGCTAATTACATTGCCGGTTGCCAAATTGCATTATCACTTATAGTTTCCGAGATATGGACTATCGGTAATTTACACCTTAGGCTCTGCTTCTAACTTGGGCCCAAATTGTAAAATCGTCTTATCTATTGGCGATTTCGTTCCAATTCACATTCCAAGTAATATTCGGCATGCTAATTACATTGCCGGTTGCCAAATTGCATTATCTCTGATAGTTTCCGAGATATGGACTATCGATAATTTACACCTTAGGCTCTGCTTCTAACTTGGGCCCAAATTGTAAAATGGTCTTATCTATTGGCGATTTCATTCCAATTCACATTCCAAGTAATATTCGGCATGCTAATTACATTGCCGGTTGCCAAATTGCATTATCTCTTATAGTTTCCGAGATATGGACTATCGATAATTTACGCCTTAGGCTCTGCTTCTAACTTGGGCCCAATTTGTAAAATGGTCTTATCTATTGGCGATTTCGTTCCAATTCACATTCCAAGTAATATTCGGCATGCTAATTACATTGCCGGTTGCCAAATTGCATTATCTCTTATAGTTTCCGAGATATGGACTATCGGTAATTTACACCTTAGGCTCTGCTTCTAACTTGGGCCCAAATTGTAAAATCGTCTTATCTATTGGCGATTTCGTTCCAATTCACATTCCAAGTAATATTCGGCATGCTAATTACATTGCCGGTTGCCAAATTGCATTATCTCTTATAGTTTCCGAGATATGGACTATCGATAATTTACACCTTAGGCTCTGCTTCTAACTTGGGCCCAAATTGTAAAATGGTTTTATCTATTGGCGATTTCGTTCCAATTCACATTCCAAGTAATATTCGGCATGCTAATTACATTGCCGGTTGCCAAATTGAATTATCTCTTATAGTTTCCGAGATATGGACTATCGATAATTTACACCTTAGGCTCTGCTTCTAACTTGGGCCCAAATTGTAAAATGGTCTTATCTATTGGCGATTTCGTTCCAATTCACATTCCAAGTGGTATTCGGCATGCTAATTACATTGCCGGTTGCCAAATTGCATTATCTCTTATAGTTTCCGAGATATGGACTATCGATAATTTACACCTTAGGCTCTGCTTCTAACTTGGGCCCAAATTGTAAAATGGTCTTATCTATTGGCGATTTCGTTCCAATTCACATTCCAAGTAATATTCGGCATGCTAATTACATTGCCGGTTGCCAAATTGCATTATCTCTTATAGTTTCCGAGATATGGACTATCGATAATTTACACCTTAGGCTCTGCTTCTAACTTGGGCCCAAATTGTAAAATGGCCTTATCTATTGGCGATTTCGTTCCAATTCACATTCCAAGTGGTATTCGGCATGCTAATTACATTGCCGGTTGCCAAATTGCATTATCTCTTTTAGTTTCCGAGATATGGACTATCGATAATTTACACCTTATGCTCTGCTTCTAACTTGGGCACAAATTGTAAAATGGTCTTATCTATTGGCGATTTCGTTCCAATTCACATTCCAAGTAATATTCGGCATGCTAATTACATTGCCGGTTGCCAAATTGAATTATCTCTTATAGTTTCCGAGATATGGACTATCGATAATTTATACCTTAGGCTCTGCTTCTAACTTGGGCCCAAATTGTAAAATGGTCTTATCTATTGGCGATTTCGTTCCAATTCACATTCCAAGTAATATTCGGCATGCTAATTACATTGCCGGTTGCCAAATTGCATTATCTCTTATAGTTTCCGAGATATGGACTATCGATAATTTACACCTTAGGCTCTGCTTCTAACTTGGGCCCAAATTGTAAAATGGTCTTATCTATTGGCGATTTCGTCCCAATTCACATTCCAAGTAATATTCGGCATGCTAATTACAATGCCGGTTGCGAAACTGCATTATCTCTTATAGTTTCCGAGATATGGACTATCGATAATTTACACCTTAGGCTCTGCTTCTAACTTGGGCCCAAATTGTAAAATGGTCTTATCTATTGGCGATTTCGTTCCAATTCACATTCCAAGTAATATTCGTCATGCTAATTACATTGCCGGTTGCCAAATTGCATTATCTCTTTTAGTTTCCGAGATATGGACTATCGATAATTTACACCTTAGGCTCTGCTTCTAACTTGGGCCCAAATTGTAAAATGGTCTTATCTATTGGCGATTTCGTTCCAATTCACATTCAAAGTAATATTCGGCATGCTAATTACATTGCCGGTTGCCAAATTGAATTATCTCTTATAGTTTCCGAGATATGGACTATCGATAATTTACACCTTAAGCTCTGCTTCTAACTTGGGCCCAAATTGTAAAATGGTCTTATCTATTGGCGATTTCGTCCCAATTCACATTCCAAGTAATATTCGGCATGCTAATTACATTGCCGGTTGCGAAACTGCATTATCTCTTATAGTTTCCGAGATATGGACTATCGATAATTTACACCTTAGGCTCTGCTTCTAACTTGGGCCCAAATTGTAAAATGGTCTTATCTATTGGCGATTTCGTTCCAATTCACATTCCAAGTAATATTCGGCATGCTAATTACATTGCCGGTTGCCAAATTGCATTATCTCTTTTAGTTTCCGAGATATGGACTATCGATAATTTACACCTTAGGCTCTGCTTCTAACTTGGGCCCAAATTGTAAAATGGTCTTATCTATTGGCGATTTCGTTCCAATTCACATTCCAAGTAATATTCGGCATGCTAATTACATTGCCGGTTGCCAAATTGCATTATCTCTTATAGTTTCCGAGATATGGACTATCGATAATTTACACCTTAGGCTCTGCTTCTTACTTGGGCCCAAATTGTAAAATGGCCTTATCTATTGGCGATTTCGTTCCAATTCACATTCCAAGTAATATTTGACATGCTAATTACATTGACTGTTGCCAAATTGCATTATCTCTTATAGTTTCCGAGATATGGACTATCGATAATTTACACCTTAGGCTCTGCTTCTAACTTGGGCCCAAATTGTAAAATGGTCTTATCTATTGGCGATTTCGTTCCAATTCACATTCCAAGTAATATTCGGCATGCTAATTACATTGCCGGTTTCCAAATTGAATTATCTCTTATAGTTTCCGAGATATGGACTATCGATAATTTACACCTTAGGCTCTGCTTCTAACTTGGGCCCAAATTGTAAAATGGTCTTACCTATTGGCGATTTCGTTCCAATTCACATTCCAAGTAATATTCGGCATGCTAATTACATTGCCGGTTGCCAAATTGCATTATATCTTATAGTTTCCGAGATATGGACTATCGATAATTTACACCTTAGGCTCTGCTTCTAACTTGGGCCCAAATTGTAAAATGGTCTTATCTATTGGCGATTTCGTTCCAATTCACATTCCAAGTGGTATTCGGCATGCTAATTACATTGCCGGTTGCCAAATTGCATTATCTCTTATAGTTTCCGAGATATGGACTATCGATAATTTACACCTTAGGCTCTGCTTCTAACTTGGGCCCAAATTGTAAAATGGTCTTATCTATTGGCGATTTCGTTCCAATTCACATTCCAAATAATATTCGGCATGCTAATTACATTGCCGGTTGCGAAACTGCATTATCTCTTATAGTTTCCGAGATATGGACTATTGATAATTTACACCTTAGGCTCTGCTTCTAACTTGGGCCCAAATTGTAAAATGGTCTTATCTATTGGCGATTTCGTTCCAATTCACATTCCAAGTAATATTCGGCATGCTAATTACATTGCCGGTTCCCAAATTGCATTATCTCTTTTAGTTTCCGAGATATGGACTATCGATAATTTACACCTTAGGCTCTGCTTCTAACTTGGGCCCAAATTGTAAAATGGTCTTATCTATTGGCGATTTCGTTCCAATTCACATTCAAAGTAATATTCGGCATGCTAATTACATTGCCGGTTGCCAAATTGAATTATCTCTTATAGTTTCCGAGATATGGACTATCGATAATTTACACCTTAGGCTCTGCTTCTAACTTGGGCCCAAATTGTAAAATGGTCTTATCTATTGGCGATTTCGTTCCAATTCACATTCCAAGTGGTATTCGGCATGCTAATTACATTGCCGGTTGCCAAATTGCATTATCTCTTATAGTTTCCGAGATATGGACTATCGATAATTTACACCTTAGGCTCTGCTTCTAACTTGGGCCCAAATTGTAAAATGGTCTTATCTATTGGCGATTTCGTTCCAATTCACATTCCAAGTAATATTCGGCATGCTAATTACATTGCCGGTTGGCAAATTGCATTATCTCTTATAGTTTCCGAGATATGGACTATCGATAATTTACACCTTAGGCTCTGCTTCTAACTTGGGCCCAAATTGTAAAATGGTCTTATCTATTGGCGATTTCGTCCCAATTCATATTCCAAGTAATATTCGGCATGCTAATTACATTGCCGGTTGCGAAACTGCATTATCTCTTATAGTTTCCGAGATATGGACTATCGATAATTTACACCTTAGGCTCTGCTTCTAACTTGGGCCCAAATTGTAAAATGGTCTTATCTATTGGCGATTTCGTTCCAATTCACATTCCAAGTAATATTCGGCATGCTAATTACATTGCCGGTTGCGAAACTGCATTATCTCTTATAGTTTCCGAGATATGGACTATTGATAATTTACACCTTAGGCTCTGCTTCTAACTTGGGCCCAAATTGTAAAATGGTCTTATCTATTGGCGATTTCGTTCCAATTCACATTCCAAGTAATATTCGGCATGCTAATTACATTGCCGGTTCCCAAATTGCATTATCTCTTTTAGTTTCCGAGATATGGACTATCGATAATTTACACCTTAGGCTCTGCTTCTAACTTGGGCCCAAATTGTAAAATGGTCTTATCTATTGGCGATTTCGTTCCAATTCACATTCAAAGTAATATTCGGCATGCTAATTACATTGCCGGTTGCCAAATTGAATTATCTCTTATAGTTTCCGAGATATGGACTATCGATAATTTACACCTTAGGCTCTGCTTCTAACTTGGGCCCAAATTGTAAAATGGTCTTATCTATTGGCGATTTCGTTCCAATTCACATTCCAAGTGGTATTCGGCATGCTAATTACATTGCCGGTTGCCAAATTGCATTATCTCTTATAGTTTCCGAGATATGGACTATCGATAATTTACACCTTAGGCTCTGCTTCTAACTTGGGCCCAAATTGTAAAATGGTCTTATCTATTGGCGATTTCGTTCCAATTCACATTCCAAGTAATATTCGGCATGCTAATTACATTGCCGGTTGCCAAATTGCATTATCTCTTATAGTTTCCGAGATATGGACTATCGATAATTTACACCTTAGGCTCTGCTTCTAACTTGGGCCCAAATTGTAAAATGGTCTTATCTATTGGCGATTTCGTCCCAATTCACATTCCAAGTAATATTCGGCATGCTAATTACATTGCCGGTTGCGAAACTGCATTATCTCTTATAGTTTCCGAGATATGGACTATCGATAATTTACACCTTAGGCTCTGCTTCTAACTTGGGCCCAAATTGTAAAATGGTCTTATCTATTGGCGATTTCGTTCCAATTCACATTCCAAGTAATATTCGGCATGCTAATTACATTGCCGGTTGCGAAACTGCATTATCTCTTATAGTTTCCGAGATATGGACTATTGATAATTTACACCTTAGGCTCTGCTTCTAACTTGGGCCCAAATTGTAAAATGGTCTTATCTATTGGCGATTTCGTTCCAATTCACATTCCAAGTAATATTCGGCATGCTAATTACATTGCCGGTTCCCAAATTGCATTATCTCTTTTAGTTTCCGAGATTTGGACTATCGATAATTTACACCTTAGGCTCTGCTTCTAACTTGGGCCCAAATTGTAAAATGGTCTTATCTATTGGCGATTTCGTTCCAATTCACATTCAAAGTAATATTCGGCATGCTAATTACATTGCCGGTTGCCAAATTGAATTATCTCTTATAGTTTCCGAGATATGGACTATCGATAATTTACACCTTAGGCTCTGCTTCTAACTTGGGCCCAAATTGTAAAATGGTCTTATCTATTGGCGATTTCGTTCCAATTCACATTCCAAGTGGTATTCGGCATGCTAATTACATTGCCGGTTGCCAAATTGCATTATCTCTTATAGTTTCCGAGATATGGACTATCGATAATTTACACCTTAGGCTCTGCTTCTAACTTGGGCCCAAATTGTAAAATGGTCTTATCTATTGGCGATTTCGTTCCAATTCACATTCCAAGTAATATTCGGCATGCTAATTACATTGCCGGTTGCCAAATTGCATTATCTCTTATAGTTTCCGAGATATGGACTATCGATAATTTACACCTTAGGCTCTGTTTCTAACTTGGGCCCAAATTGTAAAATGGTCTTATCTATTGGCGATTTCGTCCCAATTCACATTCCAAGTAATATTCGGCATGCTAATTACATTGCCGGTTGCGAAACTGCATTATCTCTTATAGTTTCCGAGATATGGACTATCGATAATTTACACCTTAGGCTCTGCTTCTAACTTGGGCCCAAATTGTAAAATGGTCTTATCTATTGGCGATTTCGTTCCAATTCACATTCCAAGTAATATTCGGCATGCTAATTACATTGCCGGTTTCCAAATTGAATTATCTCTTATAGTTTCCGAGATATGGACTATCGATAATTTACACCTTAGGCTCTGCTTCTAACTTGGGCCCAAATTGTAAAATGGTCTTACCTATTGGCGATTTCGTTCCAATTCACATTCCATGTAATATTCGGCATGCTAATTACATTGCCGGTTGCCAAATTGCATTATATCTTATAGTTTCCGAGATATGGACTATCGATAATTTACACCTTAGGCTCTGCTTCTAACTTGGGCCCAAATTGTAAAATGGTCTTATCTATTGGCGATTTCGTTCCAATTCACATTCCAAGTAATATTCGGCATGCTAATTACATTGCCGGTTGCCAAATTGCATTATCTCTTATAGTTTCCGAGATATGGACTATCGATAATTTACACCTTAGGCTCTGCTTCTAACTTGGGCCCAAATTGTAATATGGTCTTATCTATTGGCGATTTCGTTCCAATTCATTTTCCAAGTAATATTCGGCATGCTAATTACATTGCCGGTTGCCAAATTGCATTATCTCTTATAGTTTCCGAGATATGGACTATCGACAATTTACACCTTAGGCTCTGCTTCTAACTTGGGCCCAAATTGTAAAATGGTCTTATCTATTGGCGATTTCGTTCCAATTCACATTCCAAGTAATATTTGGCATGCTAATTACATTGCCGGTTGCCAAATTGCATTATCTCTTATAGTTTCCGAGATATGGACTATCGATAATTTACACCTTAGGCTCTGCTTCTAACTTGGGCCCAAGTTGTAAAATGGTCTTATCTATTGGCGATTTCGTTCCAATTCACATTCCAAGTAATATTCGGCATGCTAATTACATTGCCGGTTGCCAAATTGCATTATCTCTTACAGTTTCCGAGATATGGACTATCGATAATTTACACCTTAGGCTCTGCTTCTAACTTGGGCCCAAATTGTAAAATGGTCTTATCTATTGGCGATTTCGTTCCAATTCACATTCCAAGTAATATTCGGCATGCTAATTACATTGCCGGTTGCCAAATTGCATTATCTCTTATAGTTTCCGAGATACGGACTATCGATAATTTACACCTTAGGCTCTGCTTCTAACTTGGGCCCAAATTGTAAAATGGTCTTATCTATTGGCGATTTCGTTCCAATTCACACTCCAAGTAATATTCGGCATGTTAATTACATTGCCGGTTGCCAAATTGCATTATCTCTTATAGTTTCCGAGATATGGACTATCGATAATTTACACCTTAGGGTCTGCTTCTAACTTGGGCCCAAATTGTAATATGGTCTTATCTATTGGCGATTTCGTTCCAATTCACATTCCAAGTAATATTCGGAATGCTAATTACATTGCCGGTTGCCAAATTGCATTATCTCTTATAGTTTCCGAGATATGGACTATCGATAATCTACACCTTAGGCTCTGCTTCTAACTTGGGCCCAAATTGTAAAATGGTCTTATCTATTGGCGATTTCGTTACAATTCACATTCCAAGTAATATTCGGCATGCTAATTACATTGCCGGTTGCCAAAGTGAATTATCACCTATAGTTTCCGAGATGTGGACTATCGATAATTTACACCTTAGGCTCTGCTTCTAACTTGGGCCCAAATTGTAAAATGGTCTTACCTATTGGCGATTTCGTTCCAATTCACATTCCAAGTAATATTCGGCATGCTAATTACATTGCCGGTGGCGAAGTTGCATTATCTCTTATAGTTTCCGAGATATGGACTATCGATAATTTACACCTTAGGCTCTGCTTCTAACTTGGGCCCAAATTGTAAAATGGTCTTATCTATTGGCGATTTCGTTCCAATTCACATTCCAAGTAATATTCGGCATGCTAATTACATTGCCGGTTCCCAAATTGCATTATCTCTTATAGTTTCCGAGATATGGACTATCGATTATTTTTAACCTTAGGCTCTGCTTCTAACTTGGGCCCAAATTGTAAAATGGTCTTATCTATTGGCGATTTCGTCCCAATTCACATTCCAAGTAATATTCGGCATGCTAATTACATTGCCAGTTGCCCAATTGCATTATCTCTTATAGTTTTCGAGATATGGACTATGGATAATTTACACCTTAGGCTCTGCTTCTAACTTGGGCCCAAATTGTAAAATGGTCTTATCTATTGGCGATTTCATTCCAATTCACATTCCAAGTAATATTCGGCATGCTAATTACATTGCCGTTTGCCAAATTGCATTATCTCTTATAGTTTCCGAGATATGGACTATCGATAATTTACACCTTAGGCTCTGCTTCTAACTTGGGCCCAAATTGTAAAATGGTCTTATCTATTGGCGATTTCGTTCCAATTCACATTCCAAGTAATATTCGGCATGCTAATTACATTGCCGGTTGCCAAATTGCATTATCTCTTATAGTTTCCGAGATATGGACTATCGGTAATTTACACCTTAGGCTCTGCTTCTAACTTGGGCCCAAATTGTAAAATCGTCTTATCTATTGGCGATTTCGTTCCAATTCACATTCCAAGTAATATTCGGCATGCTAATTACATTGCCGGTTGCCAAATTGCATTATCTCTTATAGTTTCCGAGATATGGACTATCGATAATTTACACCTTAGGCTCTGCTTCTAACTTGGGGCCAAATTGTAAAATGGTCTTATCTATTGGCGATTTCGTTCCAATTCACATTCCAAGTAATATTCGGCATGCTAATTACATTGCCGGTTGCCAAATTGTATTATCTCTTATAGTTTCCGAGATATGGACTATCGGTAATTTACACCTTAGGCTCTGCTTCTAACTTGGGCCCAAATTGTAAAATCGTCTTATCTATTGGCGATTTCGTTCCAATTCACATTCCAAGTAATATTCGGCATGCTGATTACATTGCCGGTTGCCAAATTGCATTATCTCTTATAGTTTCCGAGGTATGGACTATCGATTATTTACACCTTAGGCTCTGCTTCTAACTTGGGCCCAAATTGTAAAATGGTCTTATCTATTGGCGATTTCGTTCCAATTCACATTCCAAGTAATATTCGGCATGCTAATTACATTGCCGGTTGCCAAATTGAATTATCTCTTATAGTTTCCGAGATATGGACTATCGATAATTTACACCTTAGGCTCTGCTTCTAACTTGGGCCCAAATTGTAAAATGGTCTTATCTATTGGCGATTTCGTTCCAATTCACATTCCAAGTGGTATTCGGCATGCTAATTACATTGCCGGTTGCCAAATTGCATTATCTCTTATAGTTTCCGAGATATGGACTATCGATAATTTACACCTTAGGCTCTGCTTCTAACTTGGGCCCAAATTGTAAAATGGTCTTATCTATTGGCGATTTCGTCCCAATTCACATTCCAAGTAATATTCGGCATGCTAATTACTTTGCCGGTTGCGAAACTGCATTATCTCTTATAGTTTCCGAGATATGGACTATCGATAATTTACACCTTAGGCTCTGCTTCTAACTTGGGCCCAAATTGTAAAATGGTCTTATCTATTGGCGATTTCGTTCCAATTCACATTCCAAGTAATATTCGGCATGCCAATTACATTGCCTGTTGCCAAATTGCATTATCTCTTATAGTTTCCGAGATATGGACTATCGATAATTTACACCTTAGGCTCTGCTTCTAACTTGGGCCCAAATTGTAATATGGTCTTATCTATTGGCGATTTCGTTCCAATTCACATTCCAAGTAATATTCGGCATGCTAATTACATTGCCAGTTGCCAAATTGCATTATCTCTTATAGTTTCCGAGATACGGACTATCGATAATTTACACCTTAGGCTCTGCTTCTAACTTGGGCCCAAATTGTAAAATGGTCTTATCTATTGGCGATTTCGTTCCAATTCACACTCCAAGTAATATTCGGCATGCTAATTACATTGCCGGTTGCGAAATTGCATTATCTCTTATAGTTTCCGAGATATGGACTATCAATAATTTACACCTTAGGCTCTGCTTCTAACTTGGGCCCAAATTGTATAATGGTCTTATCTATTGGCGATTTCGTTCCAATTCACATTCCAAGTAATATTCGGCATGCTAATTACATTGCCGGTTGCCAAATTGCATTATCTCTTATAGTTTCCGAGATATGGACTATGGATAATTTACACCTTAGGCTATGCTTCTAACTTGGTCCCAAATTGTAAAATGGTCTTATCTATTGGCGATTTCGTTCCAATTCACATTCCAAGTAATATTCGGCATGCTAATTACATTGCCGGTTGCCAAATTGCATTATCTCTTATAGTTTCCGAGATATGGACTATCGATAATTTACACCTTAGGCTCTGCTTCTAACTTGGGCCCAAATTGTAAAATGGTCTTATCTATTGGCGATTTCGTTCCAATTCACATTCCAAGTAATATTCGACATGCTAATTACATTGCCGGTGGCCAAGTTGCATTATCTCTTATAGTTTCCGAGATATGGACTATCGATAATTTACACCTTAGGCTCTGCTTCTAACTTGGGCCCAAATTGTAAAATGGTCTTATCTATTGGCGATTTCGTTCCTATTCACATTCCAAGTAATATTCGGCATGCTAATTACAATGCCGGTTCCCAAATTGCATTATCTCTTATAGTTTCCGAGATATGGACTATCGATTATTTTTAACCTTAGGCTCTGCTTCTAACTTGGGCCCAAACTGTAAAATGGTCTTATCTATTGGCGATTTCGTTCCAATTCACATTCCAAGTAGTATTCGGTATGCTAATTACATTGCCGGTTGCCAAATTGCATTATCTCTTATAGTTTCCGAGATATGGTCTATCGATAATTTACACCTTAGGCTCTGCTTCTAACTTGGGCCCAAATTGTAAAATGGTCTTATCTATTGGCGATTTCGTCCCAATTCACATTCCAAGTAATATTCGGCATGCTAATTACATTGCCAGTTGCCAAATTGCATTATCTCTTATAGTTTCCGAGATATGGACTATGGATAATTTACACCTTAGGCTCTGCTTATAACTTGGGCCCAAATTGTAAAATTTTCTTATCTATTGGCGATTTCATTCCAATTCACATTCCAAGTAATATTCGGCATGCTAATTACATTGCCGTTTGCCAAATTGCATTATCTCTTATAGTTTCCGAGATATGGCCTATCGATAATTTACACCTTAGGCTCTGCTTCTAACTAGGGCCCAAATTGTAAAATGGTCTTATCTATTGGCGATTTCGTTCCAATTCACATTCCAAGTAATATTCGGCATGCTAATTACATTGCCGGTTGCCAAATTGCATTATCACTTATAGTTTCCGAGATATGGACTATCGGTAATTTACACCTTAGGCTCTGCTTCTAACTTGGGCCCAAATTGTAAAATCGTCTTATCTATTGGCGATTTCGTTCCAATTCACATTCCAAGTAATATTCGGCATGCTAATTACATTGCCGGTTGCCAAATTGCATTATCTCTGATAGTTTCCGAGATATGGACTATCGATAATTTACACCTTAGGCTCTGCTTCTAACTTGGGCCCAAATTGTAAAATGGTCTTATCTATTGGCGATTTCATTCCAATTCACATTCCAAGTAATATTCGGCATGCTAATTACATTGCCGGTTGCCAAATTGCATTATCTCTTATAGTTTCCGAGATATGGACTATCGATAATTTACACCTTAGGCTCTGCTTCTAACTTGGGCCGAAATTGTAAAATGGTCTTATCTATTGGCGATTTCGTTCCAATTCACAATCCAAGTAATATTCGGCATGCTAATTACATTGCCGGTTGCCAAATTGCATTATCTCTTATAGTTTCCGAGATATGGACTATCGGTAATTTACACCTTAGGCTCTGCTTCTAACTTGGGCCCAAATTGTAAAATCGTCTTATCTATTGGCGATTTCGTTCCAATTCACATTCCAAGTAATATTCGGCATGCTAATTACATTGCCGGTTGCCAAATTGCATTATCTCTTATAGTTTCCGAGGTATGGACTATCGATAATTTACACCTTAGGCTCTGCTTCTAACTTGGGCCCAAATTGTAAAATGGTTTTATCTATTGGCGATTTCGTTCCAATTCACATTCCAAGTAATATTCGGCATGCTAATTACATTGCCGGTTGCCAAATTGAATTATCTCTTATAGTTTCCGAGATATGGACTATCGATAATTTACACCTTAGGCTCTGCTTCTAACTTGGGCCCAAATTGTAAAATGGTCTTATCTATTGGCGATTTCGTTCCAATTCACATTCCAAGTGGTATTCGGCATGCTAATTACATTGCCGGTTGCCAAATTGCATTATCTCTTATAGTTTCCGAGATATGGACTATCGATAATTTACACCTTAGGCTCTGCTTCTAACTTGGGCCCAAATTGTAAAATGGTCTTATCTATTGGCGATTTCGTTCCAATTCACATTCCAAGTAATATTCGGCATGCTAATTACATTGCCGGTTGCCAAATTGCATTATCTCTTATAGTTTCCGAGATATGGACTATCGATAATTTACACCTTAGGCTCTGCTTCTAACTTGGGCCCAAATTGTAAAATGGCCTTATCTATTGGCGATTTCGTTCCAATTCACATTCCAAGTGGTATTCGGCATGCTAATTACATTGCCGGTTGCCAAATTGCATTATCTCTTTTAGTTTCCGAGATATGGACTATCGATAATTTACACCTTAGGCTCTGCTTCTAACTTGGGCCCAAATTGTAAAATGGTCTTATCTATTGGCGATTTCGTTCCAATTCACATTCCAAGTAATATTCGGCATGCTAATTACATTGCCGGTTGCCAAATTGAATTATCTCTTATAGTTTCCGAGATATGGACTATCGATAATTTACACCTTAGGCTCTGCTTCTAACTTGGGTCCAAATTGTAAAATGGTCTTATCTATTGACGATTTCGTTCCAATTCACATTCCAAGTGGTATTCGGCATGCTAATTACATTGCCGGTTGCCAAATTGCATTATCTCTTATAGTTTCTGAGATATGGACTATCGATAATTTACACCTTAGGCTCTGCTTCTAACTTGGGCCCAAATTGTAAAATGGTCTTATCTATTGGCGATTTCGTTCCAATTCACATTCCAAGTAATATTCGGCATGCTAATTACATTGCCGGTTGCCAAATTGCATTATCTCTTATAGTTTCCGAGATATGGACTATCGATAATTTACACCTTAGGCTCTGCTTCTAACTTGGGCCCAAATTGTAAAATGGTCTTATCTATTGGCGATTTCGTCCCAATTCACATTCCAAGTAATATTCGGCATGCTAATTACATTGCCGGTTGCGAAACTGCATTATCTCTTATAGTTTCCGAGATATGGACTATCGATAATTTACACCTTAGGCTCTGCTTCTAACTTGGGCCCAAATTGTAAAATGGTCTTATCTATTGGCGATTTCGTTCCAATTCACATTCCAAGTAATATTCGGCATGCTAATTACATTGCCAGTTGCCAAATTGCATTATCTCTTATAGTTTCCGAGATACGGACTATCGATAATTTACACCTTAGGCTCTGCTTCTAACTTGGGCCCAAATTGTAAAATGGTCTTATCTATTGGCGATTTCGTTCCAATTCACACTCCAAGTAATATTCGGCATGCTAATTACATTGCCGGTTGCGAAATTGCATTATCTCTTATAGTTTCCGAGATATGGACTATCCATAATTTACACCTTAGGCTCTGCTTCTAACTTGGGCCCAAATTGTATAATGGTCTTATCTATTGGCGATTTCGTTCCAATTCACATTCCAAGTAATATTCGGCATGCTAATTACATTGCCGGTTGCCAAATTGCATTATCTCTTATAGTTTCCGAGATATGGACTATGGATAATTTACACCTTAGGCTATGCTTCTAACTTGGTCCCAAATTGTAAAATGGTCTTATCTATTGGCGATTTCGTTCCAATTCACATTCCAAGTAATATTCGGCATGCTAATTACATTGCCGGTTGCCAAATTGCATTATCTCTTATAGTTTCCGAGATATGGACTATCGATAATTTACACCTTAGGCTCTGCTTCTAACTTGGGCCCAAATTGTAAAATGGACTTATCTATTGGCGATTTCGTTCCAATTCACATTCCAAGTAATATTCGACATGCTAATTACATTGCCGGTGGCCAAGTTGCATTATCTCTTATAGTTTCCGAGATATGGACTATCGATAATTTACACCTTAGGCTCTGCTTCTAACTTGGGCCCAAATTGTAAAATGGTCTTATCTATTGGCGATTTCGTTCCTATTCACATTCCAAGTAATATTCGGCATGCTAATTACAATGCCGGTTCCCAAATTGCATTATCTCTTATAGTTTCCGAGATATGGACTATCGATTATTTTTAACCTTAGGCTCTGCTTCTAACTTGGGCCCAAACTGTAAAATGGTCTTATCTATTGGCGATTTCGTTCCAATTCACATTCCAAGTAGTATTCGGTATGCTAATTACATTGCCGGTTGCCAAATTGCATTATCTCTTATAGTTTCCGAGATATGGACTATCGATAATTTACACCTTAGGCTCTGCTTCTAACTTGGGCCCAAATTGTAAAATGGTCTTATCTATTGGCGATTTCGTCCCAATTCACATTCCAAGTAATATTCGGCATGCTAATTACATTGCCAGTTGCCAAATTGCATTATCTCTTATAGTTTCCGAGATATGGACTATGGATAATTTACACCTTAGGCTCTGCTTATAACTTGGGCCCAAATTGTAAAATTTTCTTATCTATTGGCGATTTCATTCCAATTCACATTCCAAGTAATATTCGGCATGCTAATTACATTGCCGTTTGCCAAATTGCATTATCTCTTATAGTTTCCGAGATATGGCCTATCGATAATTTACACCTTAGGCTCTGCTTCTAACTAGGGCCCAAATTGTAAAATGGTCTTATCTATTGGCGATTTCGTTCCAATTCACATTCCAAGTAATATTCGGCATGCTAATTACATTGCCGGTTGCCAAATTGCATTATCACTTATAGTTTCCGAGATATGGACTATCGGTAATTTACACCTTAGGCTCTGCTTCTAACTTGGGCCCAAATTGTAAAATCGTCTTATCTATTGGCGATTTCGTTCCAATTCACATTCCAAGTAATATTCGGCATGCTAATTACATTGCCGGTTGCCAAATTGCATTATCTCTGATAGTTTCCGAGATATGGACTATCGATAATTTACACCTTAGGCTCTGCTTCTAACTTGGGCCCAAATTGTAAAATGGTCTTATCTATTGGCGATTTCATTCCAATTCACATTCCAAGTAATATTCGGCATGCTAATTACATTGCCGGTTGCCAAATTGCATTATCTCTTATAGTTTCCGAGATATGGACTATCGATAATTTACACCTTAGGCTCTGCTTCTAACTTGGGCCGAAATTGTAAAATGGTCTTATCTATTGGCGATTTCGTTCCAATTCACATTCCAAGTAATATTCGGCATGCTAATTACATTGCCGGTTGCCAAATTGCATTATCTCTTATAGTTTCCGAGATATGGACTATCGGTAATTTACACCTTAGGCTCTGCTTCTAACTTGGGCCCAAATTGTAAAATCGTCTTATCTATTGGCGATTTCGTTCCAATTCACATTCCAAGTAATATTCGGCATGCTAATTACATTGCCGGTTGCCAAATTGCATTATCTCTTATAGTTTCCGAGGTATGGACTATCGATAATTTACACCTTAGGCTCTGCTTCTAACTTGGGCCCAAATTGTAAAATGGTTTTATCTATTGGCGATTTCGTTCCAATTCACATTCCAAGTAATATTCGGCATGCTAATTACATTGCCGGTTGCCAAATTGAATTATCTCTTATAGTTTCCGAGATATGGACTATCGATAATTTACACCTTAGGCTCTGCTTCTAACTTGGGCCCAAATTGTAAAATGGTCTTATCTATTGGCGATTTCGTTCCAATTCACATTCCAAGTGGTATTCGGCATGCTAATTACATTGCCGGTTGCCAAATTGCATTATCTCTTATAGTTTCCGAGATATGGACTATCGATAATTTACACCTTAGGCTCTGCTTCTAACTTGGGCCCAAATTGTAAAATGGTCTTATCTATTGGCGATTTCGTTCCAATTCACATTCCAAGTAATATTCGACATGCTAATTACATTGCCGGTTGCCAAATTGCATTATCTCTTATAGTTTCCGAGATATGGACTATCGATAATTTACACCTTAGGCTCTGCTTCTAACTTGGGCCCAAATTGTAAAATGGCCTTATCTATTGGCGATTTCGTTCCAATTCACATTCCAAGTGGTATTCGGCATGCTAATTACATTGCCGGTTGCCAAATTGCATTATCTCTTTTAGTTTCCGAGATATGGACTATCGATAATTTACACCTTAGGCTCTGCTTCTAACTTGGGCCCAAATTGTAAAATGGTCTTATCTATTGGCGATTTCGTTCCAATTCACATTCCAAGTAATATTCGGCATGCTAATTACATTGCCGGTTGCCAAATTGAATTATCTCTTATAGTTTCCGAGATATGGACTATCGATAATTTACACCTTAGGCTCTGCTTCTAACTTGGGTCCAAATTGTAAAATGGTCTTATCTATTGACGATTTCGTTCCAATTCACATTCCAAGTGGTATTCGGCATGCTAATTACATTGCCGGTTGCCAAATTGCATTATCTCTTATAGTTTCTGAGATATGGACTATCGATAATTTACACCTTAGGCTCTGCTTCTAACTTGGGCCCAAATTGTAAAATGGTCTTATCTATTGGCGATTTCGTTCCAATTCACATTCCAAGTAATATTCGGCATGCTAATTACATTGCCGGTTGCCAAATTGCATTATCTCTTATAGTTTCCGAGATATGGACTATCGATAATTTACACCTTAGGCTCTGCTTCTAACTTGGGCCCAAATTGTAAAATGGTCTTATCTATTGGCGATTTCGTCCCAATTCACATTCCAAGTAATATTCGGCATGCTAATTACATTGCCGGTTGCGAAACTGCATTATCTCTTATAGTTTCCGAGATATGGACTATCGATAATTTACACCTTAGGCTCTGCTTCTAACTTGGGCCCAAATTGTAAAATGGTCTTATCTATTGGCGATTTCGTTCCAATTCACATTCCAAGTAATATTCGGCATGCTAATTACATTGCCGGTTGCCAAATTGCATTATCTCTTTTAGTTTCCGAGATATGGACTATCGATAATTTACACCTTAGGCTCTGCTTCTAACTTGGGCCCAAATTGTAAAATGGTCTTATCTATTGGCGATTTCGTTCCAATTCACATTCAAAGTAATATTCGGCATGCTAATTACATTGCCGGTTGCCAAATTGAATTATCTCTTATAGTTTCCGAGATATGGACTATCGATAATTTACACCTTAGGCTCTGCTTCTAACTTGGGCCCAAATTGTAAAATGGTCTTATCTATTGGCGATTTCGTTCCAATTCACATTCCAAGTGGTATTCGGCATGCTAATTACATTGCCGGTTGCCAAATTGCATTATCTCTTATAGTTTCCAGAGATATGGACTATCGATAATTTACACCTTAGGCTCTGCTTCTAACTTGGGCCCAAATTGTAAAATGGTCTTATCTATTGGCGATTTCGTTCCAATTCACATTTCAAGTAATATTCGGCATGCTAATTACATTGCCGGTTGCCAAATTGCATTATCTCTTATAGTTTCCGAGATATGGACTATCGATACTTTACACCTTAGGCTCTGCTTCTAACTTGGGCCCAAATTGTAAAATGGTCTTATCTATTGGCGATTTCGTCCCAATTCACATTCCAAGTAATATTCGGCATGCTAATTACATTGCCGGTTGCGAAACTGCATTATCTCTTATAGTTTCCGAGATATGGACTATCGATAATTTACACCTTAGGCTCTGCTTCTAACTTGGGCCCAAATTGTAAAATGGTCTTATCTATTGGCGATTTCGTTCCAATTCACATTCCAAGTAATATTCGGCATGCTAATTACATTGCCGGTTGCCAAATTGCATTATCTCTTTTAGTTTCCGAGATATGGACTATCGATAATTTACACCTTAGGCTCTGCTTCTAACTTGGGCCCAAATTGTAAAATGGTCTTATCTATTGGCGATTTCGTTCCAATTCACATTCAAAGTGGTATTCGGCATGCTAATTACATTGCCGGTTGCCAAATTGCATTATCTCTTATAGTTTCCAGAGATATGGACTATCGATAATTTACACCTTAGGCTCTGCTTCTAACTTGGGCCCAAATTGTAAAATGGTCTTATCTATTGGCGATTTCGTTCCAATTCACATTCCAAGTAATATTCGGCATGCTAATTACATTGCCGGTTGCCAAATTGCATTATCTCTTATAGTTTCCGAGATATGGACTATCGATAATTTACACCTTAGGCTCTGCTTCTAACTTGGGCCCAAATTGTAAAATGGTCTTATCTATTGGCGATTTCGTCCCAATTCACATTCCAAGTAATATTCGGCATGCTAATTACATTGCCGGTTGCGAAACTGCATTATCTCTTATAGTTTCCGAGATATGGACTATCGATAATTTACACCTTAGGCTCTGCTTCTAACTTGGGCCCAAATTGTAAAATGGTCTTATCTATTGGCGATTTCGTTCCAATTCACATTCCAAGTAATATTCGGCATGCTAATTACATTGCCGGTTGCCAAATTGCATTATCTCTTTTAGTTTCCGAGATATGGACTATCGATAATTTACACCTTAGGCTCTGCTTCTAACTTGGGCCCAAATTGTAAAATGGTCTTATCTATTGGCGATTTCGTTCCAATTCACATTCCAAGTAATATTCGGCATGCTAATTACATTGCCGGTTGCCAAATTGCATTATCTCTTATAGTTTCCGAGATATGGACTATCGATAATTTACACCTTAGGCTCTGCTTCTAACTTGGGCCCAAATTGTAAAATGGCCTTATCTATTGGCGATTTCGTTCCAATTCATATTCCAAGTAATATTCGACATGCTAATTACATTGCCTGTTGCCAAATTGCATTATCTCTTATAGTTTCCGAGATATGGACTATCGATAATTTACACCTTAGGCTCTGCTTCTAACTTGGGCCCAAATTGTAAAATGGTCTTATCTATTGGCGATTTCGTTCCAATTCACATTCCAAGTAATATTCGGCATGCTAATTACATTGCCGGTTTCCAAATTGAATTATCTCTTATAGTTTCCGAGATATGGACTATCGATAATTTACACCTTAGGCTCTGCTTCTAACTTGGGCCCAAATTGTAAAATGGTCTTACCTATTGGCGATTTCGTTCCAATTCACATTCCAAGTAATATTCGGCATGCTAATTACATTGCCTGTTGCCAAATTGTATTATATCTTATAGTTTCCGAGATATGGACTATCGATAATTTACACCTTAGGCTCTGCTTCTAACTTGGGCCCAAATTGTAAAATGGTCTTATCTATTGGCGATTTCGTTCCAATTCACATTCCAAGTGGTATTCGGCATGCTAATTACATTGCCGGTTGCCAAATTGCATTATCTCTTATAGTTTCCGAGATATGGACTATCGATAATTTACACCTTAGGCTCTGCTTCTAACTTGGGCCCAAATTGTAAAATGGTCTTATCTATTGGCGATTTCGTTCCAATTCACATTCCAAGTAATATTCGGCATGCTAATTACATTGCCGGTTGCGAAACTGCATTATCTCTTATAGTTTCCGAGATATGGACTATCGATAATTTACACCTTAGGCTCTGCTTCTAACTTGGGCCCAAATTGTAAAATGGTCTTATCTATTGGCGATTTCGTTCCAATTCACATTCCAAGTAATATTCGGCATGCTAATTACATTGCCGGTTCCCAAATTGCATTATCTCTTTTAGTTTCCGAGATATGGACTATCGATAATTTACACCTTAGGCTCTGCTTCTAACTTGGGCCCAAATTGTAAAATGGTCTTATCTATTGGCGATTTCGTTCCAATTCACATTCAAAGTAATATTCGGCATGCTAATTACATTGCCGGTTGCCAAATTGAATTATCTCTTATAGTTTCCGAGATATGGACTATCGATAATTTACACCTTAGGCTCTGCTTCTAACTTGGGCCCAAATTGTAAAATGGTCTTATCTATTGGCGATTTCGTTCCAATTCACATTCCAAGTGGTATTCGGCATGCTAATTACATTGCCGGTTGCCAAATTGCATTATCTCTTATAGTTTCCGAGATATGGACTATCGATAATTTACACTTAGGCTCTGCTTCTAACTTGGGCCCAAATTGTAAAATGGTCTTATCTATTGGCGATTTCGTTCCAATTCACATTCCAAGTAATATTCGGCATGCTAATTACATTGCCGGTTGCCAAATTGCATTATCTCTTATAGTTTCCGAGATATGGACTATCGATAATTTACACCTTAGGCTCTGCTTCTAACTTGGGCCCAAATTGTAAAATGGTCTTATCTATTGGCGATTTCGTCCCAATTCACATTCCAAGTAATATTCGGCATGCTAATTACATTGCCGGTTGCGAAACTGCATTATCTCTTATAGTTTCCGAGATATGGACTATCGATAATTTACACCTTAGGCTCTGCTTCTAACTTGGGCCCAAATTGTAAAATGGTCTTATCTATTGGCGATTTCGTTCCAATTCACATTCCAAGTAATATTCGGCATGCTAATTACATTGCCGGTTTCCAAATTGAATTATCTCTTATAGTTTCCGAGATATGGACTATCGATAATTTACACCTTAGGCTCTGCTTCTAACTTGGGCCCAAATTGTAAAATGGTCTTACCTATTGGCGATTTCGTTCCAATTCACATTCCAAGTAATATTCGGCATGCTAATTACATTGCCGGTTGCCAAATTGCATTATATCTTATAGTTTCCGAGATATGGACTATCGATAATTTACACCTTAGGCTCTGCTTCTAACTTGGGCCCAAATTGTAAAATGGTCTTATCTATTGGCGATTTCGTTCCAATTCACATTCCAAGTAATATTCGGCATGCTAATTACATTGCCGGTTGCCAAATTGCATTATCTCTTATAGTTTCCGAGATATGGACTATCGATAATTTACACCTTAGGCTCTGCTTCTAACTTGGGCCCAAATTGTAAAATGGTCTTATCTATTGGCGATTTCGTTCCAATTCACATTCCAAGTAATATTCGGCATGCTAATTACATTGCCGGTTGCCAAATTGCATTATCTCTTATAGTTTCCGAGATACGGACTATCGATAATTTACACCTTAGGCTCTGCTTCTAACTTGGGCCCAAATTGTAAAATGGTCTTATCTATTGGCGATTTCGTTCCAATTCACACTCCAAGTAATATTCGGCATGTTAATTACATTGCCGGTTGCCAAATTGCATTATCTCTTATAGTTTCCGAGATATGGACTATCGATAATTTACACCTTAGGCTCTGCTTCTAACTTGGGCCCAAATTGTAATATGGTCTTATCTATTGGCGATTTCGTTCCAATTCACATTCCAAGTAATATTCGGAATGCTAATTACATTGCCGGTTGCCAAATTGCATTATCTCTTATAGTTTCCGAGATATGGACTATCGATAATTTACACCTTAGGCTCTGCTTCTAACTTGGGCCCAAATTGTAAAATGGTCTTATCTATTGGCGATTTCGTCCCAATTCACATTCCAAGTAATATTCGGCATGCTAATTACATTGCCGGTTGCGAAACTGCATTATCTCTTATAGTTTCCGAGATATGGACTATCGATAATTTACACCTTAGGCTCTGCTTCTAACTTGGGCCCAAATTGTAAAATGGTCTTATCTATTGGCGATTTCGTTCCAATTCACATTCCAAGTAATATTCGGCATGCTAATTACATTGCCGGTTGCCAAATTGCATTATCTCTTATAGTTTCCGAGATATGGACTATCGATAATTTACACCTTAGGCTCTGCTTCTAACTTGGGCCCAAATTGTAAAATGGCCTTATGTATTGGCGATTTCGTTCCAATTCACATTCCAAGTAATATTCGGCATGCTAATTACATTGCCGGTTGCCAAATTGCATTATCTCTTATAGTTTCCGAGATATGGACTATCGATAATTTACACCTTAGGCTCTGCATCTAACTTGGGCCCAAATTGTAAAATGGTCTTATCTATTGGCGATTTCGTTCCAATTCACATTCCAAGTAATATTCGGCATGCTAATTACATTGCCGGTTTCCAAATTGAATTATCTCTTATAGTTTCCGAGATATGGACTATCGATAATTTACACCTTAGGCTCTGCTTCTAACTTGGGCCCAAATTGTAAAATGGTCTTACCTATTGGCGATTTCGTTCCAATTCACATTCCAAGTAATATTCGGCATGCTAATTACATTGCCGGTTGCCAAATTGCATTATATCTTATAGTTTCCGAGATATGGACTATCGATAATTTACACCTTAGGCTCTGCTTCTAACTTGGGCCCAAATTGTAAAATGGTCTTATCTATTGGCGATTTCGTTCCAATTCACATTCCAAGTAATATTCGGCATGCTAATTACATTGCCGGTTGCCAAATTGCATTATCTCTTATAGTTTCCGAGATATGGACTATCGATAATTTACACCTTAGGCTCTGCTTCTAACTTGGGCCCAAATTGTAAAATGGCCTTATCTATTGGCGATTTCGTTCCAATTCACATTCCAAGTAATATTCGGCATGCTAATTATATTGCCGGTTTCCAAATTGCATTATCTCTTATAGTTTCCGAGATATGGACTATCGATAATTTACACCTTAGGCTCTGCTTCTAACTTGGGCCCAAATTGTAAAATGGTCTTATCTATTGGCGATTTCGTTCCAATTCACATTCCAAGTAATATTCGGCATGCTAATTACATTGCCGGTTTCCAAATTGAATTATCTCTTATAGTTTCCGAGATATGGACTATCGATAATTTACACCTTAGGCTCTGCTTCTAACTTGGGCCCAAATTGTAAAATGGTATTACCTATTGGCGATTTCGTTCCAATTCACATTCCAAGTAATATTCGGCATGCTAAATACATTGCCGGTTGCCAAATTGCATTATATCTTATAGTTTCCGAGATATGGACTATCGATAATTTACACCATAGGCTCTGCTTCTAACTTGGGCCCAAATTGTAAAATGGTCTTATCTATTGGCGATTTCGTTCCAATTCACATTCCAAGTAATATTCGGCATGCTAATTACATTGCCGGTTGCCAAATTGCATTATCTCTTATAGTTTCCGAGATATGGACTATCGATAATTTACACCTTAGGCTCTGCTTCTAACTTGGGCCCAAATTGTAAAATGGTCTTATCTATTGGCGATTTCGTTCCAATTCACATTCCAAGTGGTATTCGGCATGCTAATTACATTGCCGGTTGCCAAATTGCATTATCTCTTATAGTTTCCGAGATATGGACTATCGATAATTTACACCTTAGGCTCTGCTTCTAACTTGGGCCCAAATTGTAAAATGGTCTTATCTATTGGCGATTTCGTTCCAATTCACATTCCAAGTAATATTCGGCATGCTAATTACATTGCCGGTTGCCAAATTGCATTATCTCTTATAGTTTCCGAGATATGGACTATCGATAATTTACACCTTAGGCTCTGCTTCTAACTTGGGCCCAAATTGTAAAATGGTCTTATCTATTGGCGATTTCGTCCCAATTCACATTCCAAGTAATATTCGGCATGCTAATTACATTGCCGGTTGCCAAATTGCATTATCTCTTATAGTTTCCGAGATATGGACTATCGATAATTTACACCTTAGGCTCTGCTTCTAACTTGGGCCCAAATTGTAAAATGGCCTTATCTATTGGCGATTTCGTTCCAATTCACATTCCAAGTAATATTCGGCATGCTAATTACATTGCCGGTTGCCAAATTGCATTATCTCTTATAGTTTCCGAGATATGGACTATCGATAATTTACACCTTAGGCTCTGCTTCTAACTTGGGCCCAAATTGTAAAATGGTCTTATCTATTGGCGATTTCGTTCCAATTCACATTCCAAGTAATATTCGGCATGCTAATTACATTGCCGGTTTCCAAATTGAATTATCTCTTATAGTTTCCGAGATATGGACTATCGATAATTTACACCTTAGGCTCTGCTTCTAACTTGGGCCCAAATTGTAAAATGGTCTTACCTATTGGCGATTTCGTTCCAATTCACATTCCAAGTAATATTCGGCATGCTAATTACATTGCCGGTTGCCAAATTGCATTATATCTTATAGTTTCCGAGATATGGACTATCGATAATTTACACCATAGGCTCTGCTTCTAACTTGGGCCCAAATTGTAAAATGGTCTTATCTATTGGCGATTTCGTTCCAATTCACATTCCAAGTAATATTCGGCATGCTAATTACATTGCCGGTTGCCAAATTGCATTATCTCTTATAGTTTCCGAGATATGGACTATCGATAATTTACACCTTAGGCTCTGCTTCTAACTTGGGCCCAAATTGTAATATGGTCTTATCTATTGGCGATTTCGTTCCAATTCACTTTCCAAGTAATATTCGGCATGCTAATTACATTGCCGGTTGCCAAATTGCATTATCTCTTATAGTTTCCGAGATATGGACTATCGACAATTTACACCTTAGGCTCTGCTTCTAACTTGGGCCCAAATTGTAAAATGGTCTTATCTATTGGCGATTTCGTTCCAATTCACATTCCAAGTAATATTCGGCATGCTAATTACATTGCCGGTTGCCAAATTGCATTATCTCTTATAGTTTCCGAGATATGGACTATCGATAATTTACACCTTAGGCTCTGCTTCTAACTTGGGCCCAAGTTGTAAAATGGTCTTATCTATTGGCGATTTCGTTCCAATTCACATTCCAAGTAATATTCGGCATGCTAATTACATTGCCGGTTGCCAAATTGCATTATCTCTTATAGTTTCCGAGATATGGACTATCGATAATTTACACCTTAGGCTCTGCTTCTAACTTGGGCCCAAATTGTAAAATGGTCTTATCTATTGGCGATTTCGTTCCAATTCACATTCCAAGTAATATTCGGCATGCTAATTACATTGCCGGTTGCCAAATTGCATTATCTCTTATAGTTTCCGAGAATCGGACTATCGATAATTTACACCTTAGGCTCTGCTTCTAACTTGGGCCCATATTGTAAAATAGTCTTATCTATTGGCGATTTCGTTCCAATTCACACTCCAAGTAATATTCGGCATGTTAATTACATTGCCGGTTGCGAAATTGCATTATCTCTTATAGTTTCCGAGATATGGACTATCAATAATTTACACCTTAGGCTCTGCTTCTAACTTGGGCCCAAATTGTAAAATGGTCTTATCTATTGGCGATTTCGTTCCAATTCACATTCCAAGTAATATTCGGCATGCTAATTACATTGCCGGTTGCCAAATTGCATTATATCTTATAGTTTCCGAGATATGGACTATGGATAATTTACACCTTAGGCTCTGCTTCTAACTTGGGCCCAAATTGTAAAATGGTCTTATCTATTGGCGATTTCGTTCCAATTCACATTCCAAGTAATATTCGGCATGCTAATTACATTGCCGGTTGCCAAATTGCATTATCTCTTATAGTTTCCGAGATATGGACTATCGATAATTTACACCTTAGGCTCTGCTTCTAACTTGGGCCCAAATTGTAAAATGGTCTTATCTATTGGCGATTTCGTTCCAATTCACATTCCAAGTAATATTCGGCATGCTAATTACATTGCCGGTTGCCAAATTGCATTATCTCTTATAGTTTCCGAGATATGGACTATCGATAATTTACACCTTAGGCTCTGCTTCTAACTTGGGTCCAAATTGTAAAATGGTCTTCTCTATTGGCGATTTCGTTCCAATTCACATTCCAAGTAATATTCAGCATGCTAATTACATTGCGGGTTCCCAAATTGCATTACCTCTTATAGTTTCCGAGATATGGACTATCGATTATTTTTAACCTTAGGCTCTGCTTCTAACTTGGGCCCAAACTGTAAAATGGTCTTATCTATTGGCGATTTCGTTCCAATTCACATTCCAAGTAGTATTCGGCATGCTAATTACATTGCCGGTTGCCAAATTGCATTATCTCTTATAGTTTCCGAGATATGGACTATCGATAATTTACACCTTAGGCTCTGCTTCTAACTTGGGCCCAAATTGTAAAATGGTCTTATCTATTGGCTATTTCGTCCCAATTCACATTCCAAGTAATATTCGGCATGCTAATTACATTGCCAGTTGCCAAATTGCATTATCTCTTATAGTTTCCGAGATATGGACTATGGATAATTTACACCTTAGGCTCTGCTTCTAACTTGGGCCCAAATTGTAAAATGGTCTTATCTATTGGCGATTTCATTCCAATTCACATTCCAAGTAATATTCGGCATGCTAATTACATTGCCGGTTGCCAAATTGCATTATCTCTTATAGTTCCCGAGATATGGACTATCGATAATTTACACCTTAGGCTCTGCTTCTAACTTGGGCCCAAATTGTAAAATGGTCTTATCTATTGGCGATTTCGTTCCAATTCACATTCCAAGTAATATTCGGCATGCTAATTACATTGCCGGTTGCCAAATTGCATTATCTCTTATAGTTTCCGAAATATGGACTATCGGTAATTTACACCTTAGGCTCTGCTTCTAACTTGGGCCCAAATTGTAAAATCGTCTTATCTATTGGCGATTTCTTTCCAATTCACATTCCAAGTAATATTCGGCATGCTAATTACATTGCCAGTTGCCAAATTGCATTATCTCTTATAGTTTCCGAGATATGGACTATGGATAATTTACACCTTAGGCTCTGCTTCTAACTTGGGCCCAAATTGTAAAATGGTCTTATCTATTGGCGATTTCGTTCCAATTCACATCCCAAGTAATATTCGGCATGCTAATTACATTGCCGGTTGCCAAATTGCATTATCTTTTATAGTTTCCGAGATATGGACTATCGATAATTTACACCTTAGGCTCTGCTTCTAACTTGGGCCCAAATTGTAAAATGGCCTTATCTATTGGCGATTTCGTTCCAATTCACATTCCAAGTAATACTCGGCATGCTGATTACATTGCCGGTTGCCAAATTGCATTATCTCTTATAGTTTCAGAGATATGGACTATCGATAATTTACACCTTAGGCTCTGCTTCTAACTTGGGCCCAAATTGTAAAATGGTCTTATCTATTGGCTATTTCGCTCCAATTCACATTCCAAGTAATATTCGGCATGCTAATTACATTGCCGGTTGCCAAATTGCATTATCTCTTATAGTTTCCGAGATATGGACTATCGATAATTTACACCTTAGGATCTGCTTCTAACTTGGGCCCAAATTGTAAAATGGTCTTATCTATTGGCGATTTCGTTCCAATTCACATTCCAAGTAATATTCGGCATGCTAATTACATTGCCGGTTGCCAAATTGAATTATCTCCTATAGTTTCCGAGATATGGACTATCGATAATTTACACCTTTAACTTGGGCCCAAATTGTAAAATGGTCTTACCTATTGGCGATTTCGTTCCAATTCACATTCCAAGTAATATTCGGCATGCTAATTACATTGCCGGTGGCCAAGTTGCATTATCTCTTATAGTTTCCGAGATATGGACTATCGATAATTTACACCTTAGGCTCTGCTTCTAACTTGGGCCCAAATTGTAAAATGGTCTTATCTATTGGCTATTTCGCTCCAATTCACATTCCAAGTAATATTCGGCATGCTAATTACATTGCCGGTTGCCAAATTGCATTATCTCTTATAGTTTCCGAGATATGGACTATCGATAATTTACACCTTAGGATCTGCTTCTAACTTGGGCCCAAATTGTAAAATGGTCTTATCTATTGGCGATTTCGTTCCAATTCACATTCCAAGTAATATTCGGCATGCTAATTACACTGCCGGTTGCCAAATTGAATTATCTCCTATAGTTTCCGAGATATGGACTATCGATAATTTACACCTTTAACTTGGGCCCAAATTGTAAAATGGTCTTACCTATTGGCGATTTCGTTCCAATTCACATTCCAAGTAATATTCGGCATGCTAATTACATTGCCGGTGGCCAAGTTGCATTATCTCTTATAGTTTCCGAGATATGGACTATCGATAATTTACACCTTAGGCTCTGCTTCTAACTTGGGCCCAAATTGTAAAATGGTCTTATCTATTGGCGATTTCGTTCCAATTCACATTCCAAGTAATATTCGGCATGCTAATTACATTGCCGGTTGCCAAATTGCATTATCTCTTATAGTTTCCGAGATATGGACTATCGATAATTTACACCTTAGGCTCTGCTTCTAACTTGGGCCCAAATTGTAAAATGGTCTTATCTATTGGCGATTTCGTTCCAATTCACATTCCAAGTAATATTCGGCATGCTAATTACATTGCCGGTTGCCAAATTGAATTATCTCCTATAGTTTCCGAGATATGGACTATCGATAATTTACACCTTAGGCTCTGCTTCTAACTTGGGCCCAAATTGTAAAATGGTCTTACCTATTGGCGATTTCGTTCCAATTCACATTCCAAGTAATATTCGGCATGCTAATTACATTGCCGGTGGCCAAGTTGCATTATCTCTTATAGTTTCCGAGATATGGACTATCGATAATTTACACTTTAGGCTCTGCTTCTAACTTGGGCCCAAATTGTAAAATGGTCTTATCTATTGGCGATTTCGTTCCAATTCACATTCCAAGTGGTATTCGGCATGCTAACTACATTGCCGGTTGCCAAATTGCATTATCTCTTATAGTTTCCGAGATATGGACTATCGATAATTTACACCTTAGGCTCTGCTTCTAACTTGGGCCCAAATTGTAAAATGGTCTTATCTATTGGCGATTTCGTTCCAATTCACATTCCAAGTAATATTCGGCATGCTAATTACATTGCCGGTTGCCAAATTGCATTATCTCTTATAGTTTCCGAGATACGGACTATCGATAATTTACACCTTAGGCTCTGCTTCTAACTTGGGCCCAAATTGTAAAATGGTCTTATCTATTGGCGATTTCGTTCCAATTCACACTCCAAGTAATATTCGGCATGTTAATTACATTGCCGGTTGCGAAATTGCATTATCTTTTATAGTTTCCGAGATATGGACTATCAATAATTTACACCTTAGGCTCTGCTTCTAACTTGGGCCCAAATTGTAAAATGGTCTTATCTATTGGCGATTTCGTTCCAATTCACATTCCAAGTAATATTCGGCATGCTAATTACATTGCCGGTTGCCAAATTGCATTATATCTTATAGTTTCCGAGATATGGACTATGGATAATTTACACCTTAGGCTCTGCTTCTAACTTGGGCCCAAATTGTAAAATGGTCTTATCTATTGGCGATTTCGTTCCAATTCACATTCCAAGTAATATTCGGCATGCTAATTACATTGCCGGTTGCCAAATTGCATTATCTCTTATAGTTTCCGAGATATGGACTATCGATAATTTACACCTTAGGCTCTGCTTCTAACTTGGGCCCAAATTGTAAAATGGTCTTATCTATTGGCGATTTCGTTCCAATTCACATTCCAAGTAATATTCGGCATGCTAATTACATTGCCGGTTGCCAAATTGCATTATCTCTTATAGTTTCCGGGATATGGACTATCGATAATTTACACCTTAGGCTCTGCTTCTAACTTGGGCCCAAATTGTAAAATGGTCTTATCTATTGGCGATTTCGTTCCAATTCACATTCCAAGTAATATTCGGCATGCTAATTACATTGCCGGTTGCCAAATTGCATTATCTCTTATAGTTTCCAAAATACGGACTATCGATAATTTACACCTTAGGCTCTGCTTCTAACTTGGGCCCAAATTGTAAAATGGTCTTATCTATTGGCGATTTCGTTCCAATTCACACTCCAAGTAATATTCGGCATGTTAATTACATTGCCGGTTGCCAAATTGCATTATCTCTTATAGTTTCCGAGATATGGACTATCGATAATTTACACCTTAGGCTCTGCTTCTAACTTGGGCCCAAATTGTAAAATGGTCTTCTCTATTGGCGATTTCGTTCCAATTCACATTCCAAGTAATATTCGGCATGCTAATTACATTGCGGGTTCCCAAATTGCATTACCTCTTATAGTTTCCGAGATATGGACTATCGATTATTTTTAACCTTAGGCTCTGCTTCTAACTTGGGCCCAAACTGTAAAATGGTCTTATCTATTGGCGATTTCGTTCCAATTCACATTCCAAGTAGTATTCGGCATGCTAATTACATTGCCGGTTGCCAAATTGCATTATCTCTTATAGTTTCCGAGATATGGACTATCGATAATTTACACCTTAGGCTCTGCTTCTAACTTGGGCCCAAATTGTAAAATGGTCTTATCTATTGGCTATTTCGTCCCAATTCACATTCCAAGTAATATTCGGCATGCTAATTACATTGCCAGTTGCCAAATTGCATTATCTCTTATAGTTTCCGAGATATGGACTATGGATAATTTACACCTTAGGCTCTGCTTCTAACTTGGGCCCAAATTGTAAAATGGTCTTATCTATTGGCGATTTCATTCCAATTCACATTCCAAGTAATATTCGGCATGCTAATTACATTGCCGGTTGCCAAATTGCATTATCTCTTATAGTTCCCGAGATATGGACTATCGATAATTTACACCTTAGGCTCTGCTTCTAACTTGGGCCCAAATTGTAAAATGGTCTTATCTATTGGCGATTTCGTTCCAATTCACATTCCAAGTAATATTCGGCATGCTAATTACATTGCCGGTTGCCAAATTGCATTATCTCTTATAGTTTCCGAAATATGGACTATCGGTAATTTACACCTTAGGCTCTGCTTCTAACTTGGGCCCAAATTGTAAAATCGTCTTATCTATTGGCGATTTCTTTCCAATTCACATTCCAAGTAATATTCGGCATGCTAATTACATTGCCAGTTGCCAAATTGCATTATCTCTTATAGTTTCCGAGATATGGACTATGGATAATTTACACCTTAGGCTCTGCTTCTAACTTGGGCCCAAATTGTAAAATGGTCTTATCTATTGGCGATTTCGTTCCAATTCACATCCCAAGTAATATTCGGCATGCTAATTACATTGCCGGTTGCCAAATTGCATTATCTTTTATAGTTTCCGAGATATGGACTATCGATAATTTACACCTTAGGCTCTGCTTCTAACTTGGGCCCAAATTGTAAAATGGCCTTATCTATTGGCGATTTCGTTCCAATTCACATTCCAAGTAATACTCGGCATGCTGATTACATTGCCGGTTGCCAAATTGCATTATCTCTTATAGTTTCAGAGATATGGACTATCGATAATTTACACCTTAGGCTCTGCTTCTAACTTGGGCCCAAATTGTAAAATGGTCTTATCTATTGGCTATTTCGCTCCAATTCACATTCCAAGTAATATTCGGCATGCTAATTACATTGCCGGTTGCCAAATTGCATTATCTCTTATAGTTTCCGAGATATGGACTATCGATAATTTACACCTTAGGATCTGCTTCTAACTTGGGCCCAAATTGTAAAATGGTCTTATCTATTGGCGATTTCGTTCCAATTCACATTCCAAGTAATATTCGGCATGCTAATTACATTGCCGGTTGCCAAATTGAATTATCTCCTATAGTTTCCGAGATATGGACTATCGATAATTTACACCTTTAACTTGGGCCCAAATTGTAAAATGGTCTTACCTATTGGCGATTTCGTTCCAATTCACATTCCAAGTAATATTCGGCATGCTAATTACATTGCCGGTGGCCAAGTTGCATTATCTCTTATAGTTTCCGAGATATGGACTATCGATAATTTACACCTTAGGCTCTGCTTCTAACTTGGGCCCAAATTGTAAAATGGTCTTATCTATTGGCGATTTCGTTCCAATTCACATTCCAAGTAATATTCGGCATGCTAATTACATTGCCGGTTGCCAAATTGCATTATCTCTTATAGTTTCCGAGATATGGACTATCGATAATTTACACCTTAGGCTCTGCTTCTAACTTGGGCCCTAATTGTAAAATCTTATCTATTGGCTATTTCGCTCCAATTCACATTCCAAGTAATATTCGGCATGCTAATTACATTGCCGGTTGCCAAATTGCATTATCTCTTATAGTTTCCGAGATATGGACTATCGATAATTTACACCTTTAACTTGGGCCCAAATTGTAAAATGGTCTTATCTATTGGCGATTTCGTTCCAATTCACATTCCAAGTAATATTCGGCATGCTAATTACATTGCCGGTTGCCAAATTGCATTATCTCTTATAGTTTCCGAGATATGGACTATCGATAATTTACACCTTAGGCTCTGCTTCTAACTTGGGCCCAAATTGTAAAATGGTCTTATCTATTGGCGATTTCGTTCCAATTCACATTCCAAGTAATATTCGGCATGCTAATTACATTGCCGGTTGCCAAATTGCATTATCTCTTATAGTTTCCGAGATATGGACTATCGATAATTTACACCTTAGGCTCTGCTTCTAACTTGGGCCCAAATTGTAAAATGGTCTTATCTATTGGCGATTTCGTTCCAATTCACATTCCAAGTAATATTCGGCATGCTAATTACACTGCCGGTTGCCAAATTGAATTATCTCCTATAGTTTCCGAGATATGGACTATCGATAATTTACACCTTTAACTTGGGCCCAAATTGTAAAATGGTCTTACCTATTGGCGATTTCGTTCCAATTCACATTCCAAGTAATATTCGGCATGCTAATTACATTGCCGGTGGCCAAGTTGCATTATCTCTTATAGATTCCGAGATATGGACTATCGATAATTTACACCTTAGGCTCTGCTTCTAACTTGGGCCCAAATTGTAAAATGGTCTTATCTATTAGCGATTTCGTTCCAATTCACATTCCAAGTAATATTCGGCATGCTAATTACATTGCCGGTTGCCAAATTGCATTATCTCTTATAGTTTCCGAGATATGGACTATCGATAATTTACACCTTAGGCTCTGCTTCTAACTTGGGCCCAAATTGTAAAATGGTCTTATCTATTGGCGATTTCGTTCCAATTCACATTCCAAGTAATATTCGGCATGCTAATTACATTGCCGGTTGCCAAATTGAATTATCTCCTATAGTTTCCGAGATATGGACTATCGATAATTTACACCTTAGGCTCTGCTTCTAACTTGGGCCCAAATTGTAAAATGGTCTTATCTATTGGCGATTTCGTTCCAATTCACACTCCAAGTAATATTCGGCATGTTAATTACATTGCCGGTTGCGAAATTGCATTATCTCTTATAGTTTCCGAGATATGGACTATCAATAATTTACACCTTAGGCTCTGCTTCTAACTTGGGCCCAAATTGTAAAATGGTCTTATCTATTGGCGATTTCGTTCCAATTCACATTCCAAGTAATATTCGGCATGCTAATTACATTGCCGGTTGCCAAATTGCATTATATCTTATAGTTTCCGAGATATGGACTATGGATAATTTACACCTTAGGCTCTGCTTCTAACTTGGGCCCAAATTGTAAAATGGTCTTATCTATTGGCGATTTCGTTCCAATTCACATTCCAAGTAATATTCGGCATGCTAATTACATTGCCGGTTGCCAAATTGCATTATCTCTTATAGTTTCCGAGATATGGACTATCGATAATTTACACCTTAGGCTCTGCTTCTAACTTGGGCCCAAATTGTAAAATGGTCTTATCTATTGGCGATTTCGTTCCAATTCACATTCCAAGTAATATTCGGCATGCTAATTACATTGCCGGTTGCCAAATTGCATTATCTCTTATAGTTTCCGAGATATGGACTATCGATAATTTACACCTTAGGCTCTGCTTCTAACTTGGGTCCAAATTGTAAAATGGTCTTCTCTATTGGCGATTTCGTTCCAATTCACATTCCAAGTAATATTCAGCATGCTAATTACATTGCGGGTTCCCAAATTGCATTACCTCTTATAGTTTCCGAGATATGGACTATCGATTATTTTTAACCTTAGGCTCTGCTTCTAACTTGGGCCCAAACTGTAAAATGGTCTTATCTATTGGCGATTTCGTTCCAATTCACATTCCAAGTAGTATTCGGCATGCTAATTACATTGCCGGTTGCCAAATTGCATTATCTCTTATAGTTTCCGAGATATGGACTATCGATAATTTACACCTTAGGCTCTGCTTCTAACTTGGGCCCAAATTGTAAAATGGTCTTATCTATTGGCTATTTCGTCCCAATTCACATTCCAAGTAATATTCGGCATGCTAATTACATTGCCAGTTGCCAAATTGCATTATCTCTTATAGTTTCCGAGATATGGACTATGGATAATTTACACCTTAGGCTCTGCTTCTAACTTGGGCCCAAATTGTAAAATGGTCTTATCTATTGGCGATTTCATTCCAATTCACATTCCAAGTAATATTCGGCATGCTAATTACATTGCCGGTTGCCAAATTGCATTATCTCTTATAGTTCCCGAGATATGGACTATCGATAATTTACACCTTAGGCTCTGCTTCTAACTTGGGCCCAAATTGTAAAATGGTCTTATCTATTGGCGATTTCGTTCCAATTCACATTCCAAGTAATATTCGGCATGCTAATTACATTGCCGGTTGCCAAATTGCATTATCTCTTATAGTTTCCGAAATATGGACTATCGGTAATTTACACCTTAGGCTCTGCTTCTAACTTGGGCCCAAATTGTAAAATCGTCTTATCTATTGGCGATTTCTTTCCAATTCACATTCCAAGTAATATTCGGCATGCTAATTACATTGCCAGTTGCCAAATTGCATTATCTCTTATAGTTTCCGAGATATGGACTATGGATAATTTACACCTTAGGCTCTGCTTCTAACTTGGGCCCAAATTGTAAAATGGTCTTATCTATTGGCGATTTCGTTCCAATTCACATCCCAAGTAATATTCGGCATGCTAATTACATTGCCGGTTGCCAAATTGCATTATCTTTTATAGTTTCCGAGATATGGACTATCGATAATTTACACCTTAGGCTCTGCTTCTAACTTGGGCCCAAATTGTAAAATGGCCTTATCTATTGGCGATTTCGTTCCAATTCACATTCCAAGTAATATTCGGCATGCTAATTACATTGCCGGTTGCCAAATTGAATTATCTCCTATAGTTTCCGAGATATGGACTATCGATAATTTACACCTTTAACTTGGGCCCAAATTGTAAAATGGTCTTACCTATTGGCGATTTCGTTCCAATTCACATTCCAAGTAATATTCGGCATGCTAATTACATTGCCGGTGGCCAAGTTGCATTATCTCTTATAGTTTCCGAGATATGGACTATCGATAATTTACACCTTAGGCTCTGCTTCTAACTTGGGCCCAAATTGTAAAATGGTCTTATCTATTGGCGATTTCGTTCCAATTCACATTCCAAGTAATATTCGGCATGCTAATTACATTGCCGGTTGCCAAATTGCATTATCTCTTATAGTTTCCGAGATATGGACTATCGATAATTTACACCTTAGGCTCTGCTTCTAACTTGGGCCCTAATTGTAAAATCTTATCTATTGGCTATTTCGCTCCAATTCACATTCCAAGTAATATTCGGCATGCTAATTACATTGCCGGTTGCCAAATTGCATTATCTCTTATAGTTTCCGAGATATGGACTATCGATAATTTACACCTTAGGATCTGCTTCTAACTTGGGCCCAAATTGTAAAATGGTCTTATCTATTGGCGATTTCGTTCCAATTCACATTCCAAGTAATATTCGGCATGCTAATTACACTGCCGGTTGCCAAATTGAATTATCTCCTATAGTTTCCGAGATATGGACTATCGATAATTTACACCTTTAACTTGGGCCCAAATTGTAAAATGGTCTTACCTATTGGCGATTTCGTTCCAATTCACATTCCAAGTAATATTCGGCATGCTAATTACATTGCCGGTGGCCAAGTTGCATTATCTCTTATAGATTCCGAGATATGGACTATCGATAATTTACACCTTAGGCTCTGCTTCTAACTTGGGCCCAAATTGTAAAATGGTCTTATCTATTAGCGATTTCGTTCCAATTCACATTCCAAGTAATATTCGGCATGCTAATTACATTGCCGGTTGCCAAATTGCATTATCTCTTATAGTTTCCGAGATATGGACTATCGATAATTTACACCTTAGGCTCTGCTTCTAACTTGGGCCCAAATTGTAAAATGGTCTTATCTATTGGCGATTTCGTTCCAATTCACATTCCAAGTAATATTCGGCATGCTAATTACATTGCCGGTTGCCAAATTGAATTATCTCCTATAGTTTCCGAGATATGGACTATCGATAATTTACACCTTAGGCTCTGCTTCTAACTTGGGCCCAAATTGTAAAATGGTCTTATCTATTGGCGATTTCGTTCCAATTCACACTCCAAGTAATATTCGGCATGTTAATTACATTGCCGGTTGCGAAATTGCATTATCTCTTATAGTTTCCGAGATATGGACTATCAATAATTTACACCTTAGGCTCTGCTTCTAACTTGGGCCCAAATTGTAAAATGGTCTTATCTATTGGCGATTTCGTTCCAATTCACATTCCAAGTAATATTCGGCATGCTAATTACATTGCCGGTTGCCAAATTGCATTATATCTTATAGTTTCCGAGATATGGACTATGGATAATTTACACCTTAGGCTCTGCTTCTAACTTGGGCCCAAATTGTAAAATGGTCTTATCTATTGGCGATTTCGTTCCAATTCACATTCCAAGTAATATTCGGCATGCTAATTACATTGCCGGTTGCCAAATTGCATTATCTCTTATAGTTTCCGAGATATGGACTATCGATAATTTACACCTTAGGCTCTGCTTCTAACTTGGGCCCAAATTGTAAAATGGTCTTATCTATTGGCGATTTCGTTCCAATTCACATTCCAAGTAATATTCGGCATGCTAATTACATTGCCGGTTGCCAAATTGCATTATCTCTTATAGTTTCCGAGATATGGACTATCGATAATTTACACCTTAGGCTCTGCTTCTAACTTGGGTCCAAATTGTAAAATGGTCTTCTCTATTGGCGATTTCGTTCCAATTCACATTCCAAGTAATATTCAGCATGCTAATTACATTGCGGGTTCCCAAATTGCATTACCTCTTATAGTTTCCGAGATATGGACTATCGATTATTTTTAACCTTAGGCTCTGCTTCTAACTTGGGCCCAAACTGTAAAATGGTCTTATCTATTGGCGATTTCGTTCCAATTCACATTCCAAGTAGTATTCGGCATGCTAATTACATTGCCGGTTGCCAAATTGCATTATCTCTTATAGTTTCCGAGATATGGACTATCGATAATTTACACCTTAGGCTCTGCTTCTAACTTGGGCCCAAATTGTAAAATGGTCTTATCTATTGGCTATTTCGTCCCAATTCACATTCCAAGTAATATTCGGCATGCTAATTACATTGCCAGTTGCCAAATTGCATTATCTCTTATAGTTTCCGAGATATGGACTATGGATAATTTACACCTTAGGCTCTGCTTCTAACTTGGGCCCAAATTGTAAAATGGTCTTATCTATTGGCGATTTCATTCCAATTCACATTCCAAGTAATATTCGGCATGCTAATTACATTGCCGGTTGCCAAATTGCATTATCTCTTATAGTTCCCGAGATATGGACTATCGATAATTTACACCTTAGGCTCTGCTTCTAACTTGGGCCCAAATTGTAAAATGGTCTTATCTATTGGCGATTTCGTTCCAATTCACATTCCAAGTAATATTCGGCATGCTAATTACATTGCCGGTTGCCAAATTGCATTATCTCTTATAGTTTCCGAAATATGGACTATCGGTAATTTACACCTTAGGCTCTGCTTCTAACTTGGGCCCAAATTGTAAAATCGTCTTATCTATTGGCGATTTCTTTCCAATTCACATTCCAAGTAATATTCGGCATGCTAATTACATTGCCGGTTGCCAAATTGAATTATCTCCTATAGTTTCCGAGATATGGACTATCGATAATTTACACCTTAGGCTCTGCTTCTAACTTGGGCCCAAATTGTAAAATGGTCTTATCTATTGGCGATTTCGTTCCAATTCACATCCCAAGTAATATTCGGCATGCTAATTACATTGCCGGTTGCCAAATTGCATTATCTCTTATAGTTTCCGAGATATGGACTATCGATAATTTACACCTTAGGCTCTGCTTCTAACTTGGGCCCAAATTGTAAAATGGTCTTATCTATTGGCGATTTCGTTCCAATTCACATTCCAAGTAATATTCGGCATGCTAATTACATTGCCGGTGGCCAAGTTGCATTATCTCTTATAGTTTCCGAGATATGGACTATCGATAATTTACACCTTTAACTTGGGCCCAAATTGTAAAATGGTCTTACCTATTGGCGATTTCGTTCCAATTCACATTCCAAGTAATATTCGGCATGCTAATTACATTGCCGGTGGCCAAGTTGCATTATCTCTTATAGTTTCCGAGATATGGACTATCGATAATTTACACCTTAGGCTCTGCTTCTAACTTGGGCCCAAATTGTAAAATGGTCTTATCTATTGGCGATTTCGTTCCAATTCACATTCCAAGTAATATTCGGCATGCTAATTACATTGCCGGTGGCCAAGTTGCATTATCTCTTATAGTTTCCGAGATATGGACTATCGATAATTTACACCTTAGGCTCTGCTTCTAACTTGGGCCCAAATTGTAAAATGGTCTTATCTATTGGCGATTTCGTTCCAATTCACATTCCAAGTAATATTCGGCATGCTAATTACATTGCCGGTTGCCAAATTGCATTATCTCTTATAGTTTCCGAGATATGGACTATCGATAATTTACACCTTAGGCTCTGCTTCTAACTTGGGCCCTAATTGTAAAATCTTATCTATTGGCTATTTCGCTCCAATTCACATTCCAAGTAATATTCGGCATGCTAATTACATTGCCGGTTGCCAAATTGCATTATCTCTTATAGTTTCCGAGATATGGACTATCGATAATTTACACCTTAGGATCTGCTTCTAACTTGGGCCCAAATTGTAAAATGGTCTTATCTATTGGCGATTTCGTTCCAATTCACATTCCAAGTAATATTCGGCATGCTAATTACACTGCCGGTTGCCAAATTGAATTATCTCCTATAGTTTCCGAGATATGGACTATCGATAATTTACACCTTTAACTTGGGCCCAAATTGTAAAATGGTCTTACCTATTGGCGATTTCGTTCCAATTCACATTCCAAGTAATATTCGGCATGCTAATTACATTGCCGGTGGCCAAGTTGCATTATCTCTTATAGTTTCCGAGATATGGACTATCGATAATTTACACCTTAGGCTCTGCTTCTAACTTGGGCCCAAATTGTAAAATGGTCTTATCTATTAGCGATTTCGTTCCAATTCACATTCCAAGTAATATTCGGCATGCTAATTACATTGCCGGTTGCCAAATTGCATTATCTCTTATAGTTTCCGAGATATGGACTATCGATAATTTACACCTTAGGCTCTGCTTCTAACTTGGGCCCAAATTGTAAAATGGTCTTATCTATTGGCGATTTCGTTCCAATTCACATTCCAAGTAATATTCGGCATGCTAATTACATTGCCGGTTGCCAAATTGAATTATCTCCTATAGTTTCCGAGATATGGACTATCGATAATTTACACCTTAGGCTCTGCTTCTAACTTGGGCCCAAATTGTAAAATGGTCTTATCTATTGGCGATTTCGTTCCAATTCACACTCCAAGTAATATTCGGCATGTTAATTACATTGCCGGTTGCGAAATTGCATTATCTCTTATAGTTTCCGAGATATGGACTATCAATAATTTACACCTTAGGCTCTGCTTCTAACTTGGGCCCAAATTGTAAAATGGTCTTATCTATTGGCGATTTCGTTCCAATTCACATTCCAAGTAATATTCGGCATGCTAATTACATTGCCGGTTGCCAAATTGCATTATATCTTATAGTTTCCGAGATATGGACTATGGATAATTTACACCTTAGGCTCTGCTTCTAACTTGGGCCCAAATTGTAAAATGGTCTTATCTATTGGCGATTTCGTTCCAATTCACATTCCAAGTAATATTCGGCATGCTAATTACATTGCCGGTTGCCAAATTGCATTATCTCTTATAGTTTCCGAGATATGGACTATCGATAATTTACACCTTAGGCTCTGCTTCTAACTTGGGCCCAAATTGTAAAATGGTCTTATCTATTGGCGATTTCGTTCCAATTCACATTCCAAGTAATATTCGGCATGCTAATTACATTGCCGGTTGCCAAATTGCATTATCTCTTATAGTTTCCGAGATATGGACTATCGATAATTTACACCTTAGGCTCTGCTTCTAACTTGGGTCCAAATTGTAAAATGGTCTTCTCTATTGGCGATTTCGTTCCAATTCACATTCCAAGTAATATTCAGCATGCTAATTACATTGCGGGTTCCCAAATTGCATTACCTCTTATAGTTTCCGAGATATGGACTATCGATTATTTTTAACCTTAGGCTCTGCTTCTAACTTGGGCCCAAACTGTAAAATGGTCTTATCTATTGGCGATTTCGTTCCAATTCACATTCCAAGTAGTATTCGGCATGCTAATTACATTGCCGGTTGCCAAATTGCATTATCTCTTATAGTTTCCGAGATATGGACTATCGATAATTTACACCTTAGGCTCTGCTTCTAACTTGGGCCCAAATTGTAAAATGGTCTTATCTATTGGCTATTTCGTCCCAATTCACATTCCAAGTAATATTCGGCATGCTAATTACATTGCCAGTTGCCAAATTGCATTATCTCTTATAGTTTCCGAGATATGGACTATGGATAATTTACACCTTAGGCTCTGCTTCTAACTTGGGCCCAAATTGTAAAATGGTCTTATCTATTGGCGATTTCATTCCAATTCACATTCCAAGTAATATTCGGCATGCTAATTACATTGCCGGTTGCCAAATTGCATTATCTCTTATAGTTCCCGAGATATGGACTATCGATAATTTACACCTTAGGCTCTGCTTCTAACTTGGGCCCAAATTGTAAAATGGTCTTATCTATTGGCGATTTCGTTCCAATTCACATTCCAAGTAATATTCGGCATGCTAATTACATTGCCGGTTGCCAAATTGCATTATCTCTTATAGTTTCCGAAATATGGACTATCGGTAATTTACACCTTAGGCTCTGCTTCTAACTTGGGCCCAAATTGTAAAATCGTCTTATCTATTGGCGATTTCTTTCCAATTCACATTCCAAGTAATATTCGGCATGCTAATTACATTGCCAGTTGCCAAATTGCATTATCTCTTATAGTTTCCGAGATATGGACTATGGATAATTTACACCTTAGGCTCTGCTTCTAACTTGGGCCCAAATTGTAAAATGGTCTTATCTATTGGCGATTTCGTTCCAATTCACATCCCAAGTAATATTCGGCATGCTAATTACATTGCCGGTTGCCAAATTGCATTATCTTTTATAGTTTCCGAGATATGGACTATCGATAATTTACACCTTAGGCTCTGCTTCTAACTTGGGCCCAAATTGTAAAATGGCCTTATCTATTGGCGATTTCGTTCCAATTCACATTCCAAGTAATACTCGGCATGCTGATTACATTGCCGGTTGCCAAATTGCATTATCTCTTATAGTTTCAGAGATATGGACTATCGATAATTTACACCTTAGGCTCTGCTTCTAACTTGGGCCCAAATTGTAAAATGGTCTTATCTATTGGCTATTTCGCTCCAATTCACATTCCAAGTAATATTCGGCATGCTAATTACATTGCCGGTTGCCAAATTGCATTATCTCTTATAGTTTCCGAGATATGGACTATCGATAATTTACACCTTAGGATCTGCTTCTAACTTGGGCCCAAATTGTAAAATGGTCTTATCTATTGGCGATTTCGTTCCAATTCACATTCCAAGTAATATTCGGCATGCTAATTACATTGCCGGTTGCCAAATTGAATTATCTCCTATAGTTTCCGAGATATGGACTATCGATAATTTACACCTTTAACTTGGGCCCAAATTGTAAAATGGTCTTACCTATTGGCGATTTCGTTCCAATTCACATTCCAAGTAATATTCGGCATGCTAATTACATTGCCGGTGGCCAAGTTGCATTATCTCTTATAGTTTCCGAGATATGGACTATCGATAATTTACACCTTAGGCTCTGCTTCTAACTTGGGCCCAAATTGTAAAATGGTCTTATCTATTGGCGATTTCGTTCCAATTCACATTCCAAGTAATATTCGGCATGCTAATTACATTGCCGGTTGCCAAATTGCATTATCTCTTATAGTTTCCGAGATATGGACTATCGATAATTTACACCTTAGGCTCTGCTTCTAACTTGGGCCCAAATTGTAAAATGGTCTTATCTATTGGCTATTTCGCTCCAATTCACATTCCAAGTAATATTCGGCATGCTAATTACATTGCCGGTTGCCAAATTGCATTATCTCTTATAGTTTCCGAGATATGGACTATCGATAATTTACACCTTAGGATCTGCTTCTAACTTGGGCCCAAATTGTAAAATGGTCTTATCTATTGGCGATTTCGTTCCAATTCACATTCCAAGTAATATTCGGCATGCTAATTACACTGCCGGTTGCCAAATTGAATTATCTCCTATAGTTTCCGAGATATGGACTATCGATAATTTACACCTTTAACTTGGGCCCAAATTGTAAAATGGTCTTACCTATTGGCGATTTCGTTCCAATTCACATTCCAAGTAATATTCGGCATGCTAATTACATTGCCGGTGGCCAAGTTGCATTATCTCTTATAGTTTCCGAGATATGGACTATCGATAATTTACACCTTAGGCTCTGCTTCTAACTTGGGCCCAAATTGTAAAATGGTCTTATCTATTGGCGATTTCGTTCCAATTCACATTCCAAGTAATATTCGGCATGCTAATTACATTGCCGGTTGCCAAATTGCATTATCTCTTATAGTTTCCGAGATATGGACTATCGATAATTTACACCTTAGGCTCTGCTTCTAACTTGGGCCCAAATTGTAAAATGGTCTTATCTATTGGCGATTTCGTTCCAATTCACATTCCAAGTAATATTCGGCATGCTAATTACATTGCCGGTTGCCAAATTGAATTATCTCCTATAGTTTCCGAGATATGGACTATCGATAATTTACACCTTAGGCTCTGCTTCTAACTTGGGCCCAAATTGTAAAATGGTCTTACCTATTGGCGATTTCGTTCCAATTCACATTCCAAGTAATATTCGGCATGCTAATTACATTGCCGGTGGCCAAGTTGCATTATCTCTTATAGTTTCCGAGATATGGACTATCGATAATTTACACTTTAGGCTCTGCTTCTAACTTGGGCCCAAATTGTAAAATGGTCTTATCTATTGGCGATTTCGTTCCAATTCACATTCCAAGTGGTATTCGGCATGCTAACTACATTGCCGGTTGCCAAATTGCATTATCTCTTATAGTTTCCGAGATATGGACTATCGATAATTTACACCTTAGGCTCTGCTTCTAACTTGGGCCCAAATTGTAAAATGGTCTTATCTATTGGCGATTTCGTTCCAATTCACATTCCAAGTAATATTCGGCATGCTAATTACATTGCCGGTTGCCAAATTGCATTATCTCTTATAGTTTCCGAGATACGGACTATCGATAATTTACACCTTAGGCTCTGCTTCTAACTTGGGCCCAAATTGTAAAATGGTCTTATCTATTGGCGATTTCGTTCCAATTCACACTCCAAGTAATATTCGGCATGTTAATTACATTGCCGGTTGCGAAATTGCATTATCTCTTATAGTTTCCGAGATATGGACTATCAATAATTTACACCTTAGGCTCTGCTTCTAACATGGGCCCAAATTGTAAAATGGTCTTATCTATTGGCGATTTCGTTCCAATTCACATTCCAAGTAATATTCGGCATGCTAATTACATTGCCGGTTGCCAAATTGCATTATATCTTATAGTTTCCGAGATATGGACTATGGATAATTTACACCTTAGGCTCTGCTTCTAACTTGGGCCCAAATTGTAAAATGGTCTTATCTATTGGCGATTTCGTTCCAATTCACATTCCAAGTAATATTCGGCATGCTAATTACATTGCCGGTTGCCAAATTGCATTATCTCTTATAGTTTCCGAGATATGGACTATCGATAATTTACACCTTAGGCTCTGCTTCTAACTTGGGCCCAAATTGTAAAATGGTCTTATCTATTGGCGATTTCGTTCCAATTCACATTCCAAGTAATATTCGGCATGCTAATTACATTGCCGATTGCCAAATTGCATTATCTCTTATAGTTTCCGGGATATGGACTATCGATAATTTACACCTTAGGCTCTGCTTCTAACTTGGGCCCAAATTGTAAAATGGTCTTATCTATTGGCGATTTCGTTCCAATTCACATTCCAAGTAATATTCGGCATGCTAATTACATTGCCGGTTGCCAAATTGCATTATCTCTTATAGTTTCCAAAATACGGACTATCGATAATTTACACCTTAGGCTCTGCTTCTAACTTGGGCCCAAATTGTAAAATGGTCTTATCTATTGGCGATTTCGTTCCAATTCACACTCCAAGTAATATTCGGCATGTTAATTACATTGCCGGTTGCCAAATTGCATTATCTCTTATAGTTTCCGAGATATGGACTATCGATAATTTACACCTTAGGCTCTGCTTCTAACTTGGGCCCAAATTGTAAAATGGTCTTCTCTATTGGCGATTTCGTTCCAATTCACATTCCAAGTAATATTCGGCATGCTAATTACATTGCGGGTTCCCAAATTGCATTACCTCTTATAGTTTCCGAGATATGGACTATCGATTATTTTTAACCTTAGGCTCTGCTTCTAACTTGGGCCCTAACTGTAAAATGGTCTTATCTATTGGCGATTTCGTTCCAATTCACATTCCAAGTAGTATTCGGCATGCTAATTACATTGCCGGTTGCCAAATTGCATTATCTCTTATAGTTTCCGAGATATGGACTATCGATAATTTACACCTTAGGCTCTGCTTCTAACTTGGGCCCAAATTGTAAAATGGTCTTATCTATTGGCTATTTCGTCCCAATTCACATTCCAAGTAATATTCGGCATGCTAATTACATTGCCAGTTGCCAAATTGCATTATCTCTTATAGTTTCCGAGATATGGACTATGGATAATTTACACCTTAGGCTCTGCTTCTAACTTGGGCCCAAATTGTAAAATGGTCTTATCTATTGGCGATTTCATTCCAATTCACATTCCAAGTAATATTCGGCATGCTAATTACATTGCCGGTTGCCAAATTGCATTATCTCTTATAGTTCCCGAGATATGGACTATCGATAATTTACACCTTAGGCTCTGCTTCTAACTTGGGCCCAAATTGTAAAATGGTCTTATCTATTGGCGATTTCGTTCCAATTCACATTCCAAGTAATATTCGGCATGCTAATTACATTGCCGGTTGCCAAATTGCATTATCTCTTATAGTTTCCGAAATATGGACTATCGGTAATTTACACCTTAGGCTCTGCTTCTAACTTGGGCCCAAATTGTAAAATCGTCTTATCTATTGGCGATTTCTTTCCAATTCACATTCCAAGTAATATTCGGCATGCTAATTACATTGCCAGTTGCCAAATTGCATTATCTCTTATAGTTTCCGAGATATGGACTATGGATAATTTACACCTTAGGCTCTGCTTCTAACTTGGGCCCAAATTGTAAAATGGTCTTATCTATTGGCGATTTCGTTCCAATTCACATCCCAAGTAATATTCGGCATGCTAATTACATTGCCGGTTGCCAAATTGCATTATCTTTTATAGTTTCCGAGATATGGACTATCGATAATTTACACCTTAGGCTCTGCTTCTAACTTGGGCCCAAATTGTAAAATGGCCTTATCTATTGGCGATTTCGTTCCAATTCACATTCCAAGTAATACTCGGCATGCTGATTACATTGCCGGTTGCCAAATTGCATTATCTCTTATAGTTTCAGAGATATGGACTATCGATAATTTACACCTTAGGCTCTGCTTCTAACTTGGGCCCAAATTGTAAAATGGTCTTATCTATTGGCTATTTCGCTCCAATTCACATTCCAAGTAATATTCGGCATGCTAATTACATTGCCGGTTGCCAAATTGCATTATCTCTTATAGTTTCCGAGATATGGACTATCGATAATTTACACCTTAGGATCTGCTTCTAACTTGGGCCCAAATTGTAAAATGGTCTTATCTATTGGCGATTTCGTTCCAATTCACATTCCAAGTAATATTCGGCATGCTAATTACATTGCCGGTTGCCAAATTGAATTATCTCCTATAGTTTCCGAGATATGGACTATCGATAATTTACACCTTTAACTTGGGCCCAAATTGTAAAATGGTCTTACCTATTGGCGATTTCGTTCCAATTCACATTCCAAGTAATATTCGGCATGCTAATTACATTGCCGGTGGCCAAGTTGCATTATCTCTTATAGTTTCCGAGATATGGACTATCGATAATTTACACCTTAGGCTCTGCTTCTAACTTGGGCCCAAATTGTAAAATGGTCTTATCTATTGGCGATTTCGTTCCAATTCACATTCCAAGTAATATTCGGCATGCTAATTACATTGCCGGTTGCCAAATTGCATTATCTCTTATAGTTTCCGAGATATGGACTATCGATAATTTACACCTTAGGCTCTGCTTCTAACTTGGGCCCTAATTGTAAAATCTTATCTATTGGCTATTTCGCTCCAATTCACATTCCAAGTAATATTCGGCATGCTAATTACATTGCCGGTTGCCAAATTGCATTATCTCTTATAGTTTCCGAGATATGGACTATCGATAATTTACACCTTAGGATCTGCTTCTAACTTGGGCCCAAATTGTAAAATGGTCTTATCTATTGGCGATTTCGTTCCAATTCACATTCCAAGTAATATTCGGCATGCTAATTACACTGCCGGTTGCCAAATTGAATTATCTCCTATAGTTTCCGAGATATGGACTATCGATAATTTACACCTTTAACTTGGGCCCAAATTGTAAAATGGTCTTACCTATTGGCGATTTCGTTCCAATTCACATTCCAAGTAATATTCGGCATGCTAATTACATTGCCGGTGGCCAAGTTGCATTATCTCTTATAGTTTCCGAGATATGGACTATCGATAATTTACACCTTAGGCTCTGCTTCTAACTTGGGCCCAAATTGTAAAATGGTCTTATCTATTAGCGATTTCGTTCCAATTCACATTCCAAGTAATATTCGGCATGCTAATTACATTGCCGGTTGCCAAATTCCATTATCTCTTATAGTTTCCGAGATATGGACTATCGATAATTTACACCTTAGGCTCTGCTTCTAACTTGGGCCCAAATTGTAAAATGGTCTTATCTATTGGCGATTTCGTTCCAATTCACATTCCAAGTAATATTCGGCATGCTAATTACATTGCCGGTTGCCAAATTGAATTATCTCCTATAGTTTCCGAGATATGGACTATCGATAATTTACACCTTAGGCTCTGCTTCTAACTTGGGCCCAAATTGTAAAATGGTCTTACCTATTGGCGATTTCGTTCCAATTCACATTCCAAGTAATATTCGGCATGCTAATTACATTGCCGGTGGCCAAGTTGCATTATCTCTTATAGTTTCCGAGATATGGACTATCGATAATTTACACCTTAGGCTCTGCTTCTAACTTGGGCCCAAATTGTAAAATGGTCTTATCTATTGGAGATTTCGTTCCAATTCACATTCCAAGTGGTATTCGGCATGCTAACTACATTGCCGGTTGCCAAATTGCATTAACTCTTATAGTTTCCGAGATATGGACTATCGATAATTTACACCTTAGGCTCTGCTTCTAACTTGGGCCCAAATTGTAAAATGGTCTTATCTATTGGCGATTTCGTTCCAATTCACATTCCAAGTAATATTCGGCATGCTAATTACATTGCCGGTTGCCAAATTGCATTATCTCTTATAGTTTCCGAGATATGGACTATCGATAATTTACACCTTAGGCTCTGCTTCTAACTTGGGCCCAAATTGTAAAATGGTCTTATCTATTGGCGATTTCGTCCCAATTCACATTCCAAGTAATATTCGGCATGCTAATTACATTGCCGGTTGCGAAACTGCATTATCTCTTATAGTTTCCGAGATATGGACTATCGATAATTTACACCTTAGGCTCTGCTTCTAACTTGGGCCCAAATTGTAAAATGGTCTTATCTATTGGCGATTTCGTTCCAATTCACATTCCAAGTAATATTCGGCATGCTAATTACATTGCCGGTTTCCAAATTGAATTATCTCTTATAGTTTCCGAGATATGGACTATCGATAATTTACACCTTAGGCTCTGCTTCTAACTTGGGCCCAAATTGTAAAATGGTCTTACCTATTGGCGATTTCGTTCCAATTCACATTCCAAGTAATATTCGGCATGCTAATTACATTGCCGGTTGCCAAATTGCATTATATCTTATAGTTTCCGAGATATGGACTATCGATAATTTACACCTTAGGCTCTGCTTCTAACTTGGGCCCAAATTGTAAAATGGTCTTATCTATTGGCGATTTCGTTCCAATTCACATTCCAAGTAATATTCGGCATGCTAATTACATTGCCGGTTGCCAAATTGCATTATCTCTTATAGTTTCCGAGATATGGACTATCGATAATTTACACCTTAGGCTCTGCTTCTAACTTGGGCCCAAATTGTAAAATGGTCTTATCTATTGGCGATTTCGTTCCAATTCACATTCCAAGTAATATTCGGCATGCTAATTACATTGCCGGTTGCCAAATTGCATTATCTTTTATAGTTTCCGAGATACGGACTATCGATAATTTACACCTTAGGCTCTGCTTCTAACTTGGGCCCAAATTGTAAAATGGTCTTATCTATTGGCGATTTCGTTCCAATTCACACTCCAAGTAATATTCGGCATGTTAATTACATTGCCGGTTGCCAAATTGCATTATCTCTTATAGTTTCCGAGATATGGACTATCGATAATTTACACCTTAGGCTCTGCTTCTAACTTGGGCCCAAATTGTAATATGGTCTTATCTATTGGCGATTTCGTTCCAATTCACATTCCAAGTAATATTCGGAATGCTAATTACATTGCCGGTTGCCAAATTGCATTATCTCTTATAGTTTCCGAGATATGGACTATCGATAATTTACACCTTAGGCTCTGCTTCTAACTTGGGCCCAAATTGTAAAATGGTCTTATCTATTGGCGATTTCGTCCCAATTCACATTCCAAGTAATATTCGGCATGCTAATTACATTGCCGGTTGCGAAACTGCATTATCTCTTATAGTTTCCGAGATATGGACTATCGATAATTTACACCTTAGGCTCTGCTTCTAACTTGGGCCCAAATTGTAAAATGGTCTTATCTATTGGCGATTTCGTTCCAATTCACATTCCAAGTAATATTCGGCATGCTAATTACATTGCCGGTTGCCAAATTGCATTATCTCTTTTAGTTTCCGAGATATGGACTATCGATAATTTACACCTTAGGCTCTGCTTCTAACTTGGACCCAAATTGTAAAATGGTCTTATCTATTGGCGATTTCGTTCCAATTCACATTCCAAGTAATATTCGGCATGCTAATTACATTGCCGGTTGCCAAATTGCATTATCTCTTATAGTTTCCGAGATATGGACTATCGATAATTTACACCTTAGGCTCTGCTTCTAACTTGGGCCCAAATTGTAAAATGGCCTTATCTATTGGCGATTTCGTTCCAATTCACATTCCAAGTAATATTCGGCATGCTAATTACATTGCCGGTTGCCAAATTGCATTATCTCTTATAGTTTCCGAGATATGGACTATCGATAATTTACACCTTAGGCTCTGCTTCTAACTTGGGCCCAAATTGTAAAATGGTCTTATCTATTGGCGATTTCGTTCCAATTCACATTCCAAGTAATATTCGGCATGCTAATTACATTGCCGGTTTCCAAATTGAATTATCTCTTATAGTTTCCGAGATATGGACTATCGATAATTTACACCTTAGGCTCTGCTTCTAACTTGGGCCCAAATTGTAAAATGGTCTTACCTATTGGCGATTTCGTTCCAATTCACATTCCAAGTAATATTCGGCATGCTAATTACATTGCCGGTTGCCAAATTGCATTATATCTTATAGTTTCCGAGATATGGACTATCGATAATTTACACCATAGGCTCTGCTTCTAACTTGGGCCCAAATTGTAAAATGGTCTTATCTATTGGCGATTTCGTTCCAATTCACATTCCAAGTAATATTCGGCATGCTAATTACATTGCCGGTTGCCAAATTGCATTATCTCTTATAGTTTCCGAGATATGGACTATCGATAATTTACACCTTAGGCTCTGCTTCTAACTTGGGCCCAAATTGTAATATGGTCTTATCTATTGGCGATTTCGTTCCAATTCACTTTCCAAGTAATATTCGGCATGCTAATTACATTGCCGGTTGCCAAATTGCATTATCTCTTATAGTTTCCGAGATATGGACTATCGACAATTTACACCTTAGGCTCTGCTTCTAACTTGGGCCCAAATTGTAAAATGGTCTTATCTATTGGCGATTTCGTTCCAATTCACATTCCAAGTAATATTCGGCATGCTAATTACATTGCCGGTTGCCAAATTTCATTATCTCTTATAGTTTCCGAGATATGGACTATCGATAATTTACACCTTAGGCTCTGCTTCTAACTTGGGCCCAAGTTGTAAAATGGTCTTATCTATTGGCGATTTCGTTCCAATTCACATTCCAAGTAATATTCGGCATGCTAATTACATTGCCGGTTGCCAAATTGCATTATCTCTTATAGTTTCCGAGATATGGACTATCGATAATTTACACCTTAGGCTCTGCTTCTAACTTGGGCCCAAATTGTAAAATGGTCTTATCTATTGGCGATTTCGTTCCAATTCACATTCCAAGTAATATTCGGCATGCTAATTACATTGCCGGTTGCCAAATTGCATTATATCTTATAGTTTCCGAGATATGGACTATGGATAATTTACACCTTAGGCTCTGCTTCTAACTTGGGCCCAAATTGTAAAATGGTCTTATCTATTGGCGATTTCGTTCCAATTCACATTCCAAGTAATATTCGGCATGCTAATTACATTGCCGGTTGCCAAATTGCATTATCTCTTATAGTTTCCGAGATATGGACTATCGATAATTTACACCTTAGGCTCTGCTTCTAACTTGGGCCCAAATTGTAAAATGGTCTTATCTATTGGCGATTTCGTTCCAATTCACATTCCAAGTAATATTCGGCATGCTAATTACATTGCCGGTTGCCAAATTGCATTATCTCTTATAGTTTCCGGGATATGGACTATCGATAATTTACACCTTAGGCTCTGCTTCTAACTTGGGCCCAAATTGTAAAATGGTCTTCTCTATTGGCGATTTCGTTCCAATTCACATTCCAAGTAATATTCGGCATGCTAATTACATTGCGGGTTCCCAAATTGCATTATCTCTTATAGTTTCCGAGATATGGACTATCGATTATTTTTAACCTTAGGCTCTGCTTCTAACTTGGGCCCAAACTGTAAAATGGTCTTATCTATTGGCGATTTCGTTCCAATTCACATTCCAAGTAGTATTCGGCATGCTAATTACATTGCCGGTTGCCAAATTGCATTATCTCTTATAGTTTCCGAGATATGGACTATCGATAATTTACACCTTAGGCTCTGCTTCTAACTTGGGCCCAAATTGTAAAATGGTCTTATCTATTGGCTATTTCGTCCCAATTCACATTCCAAGTAATATTCGGCATGCTAATTACATTGCCAGTTGCCAAATTGCATTATCTCTTATAGTTTCCGAGATATGGACTATGGATAATTTACACCTTAGGCTCTGCTTCTAACTTGGGCCCAAATTGTAAAATGGTCTTATCTATTGGCGATTTCATTCCAATTCACATTCCAAGTAATATTCGGCATGCTAATTACATTGCCGGTTGCCAAATTGCATTATCTCTTATAGTTCCCGAGATATGGACTATCGATAATTTACACCTTAGGCTCTGCTTCTAACTTGGGCCCAAATTGTAAAATGGTCTTATCTATTGGCGATTTCGTTCCAATTCACATTCCAGGTAATATTCGGCATGCTAATTACATTGCCGGTTGCCAAATTGCATTATCTCTTATAGTTTCCGAAATATGGACTATCGGTAATTTACACCTTAGGCTCTGCTTCTAACTTGGGCCCAAATTGTAAAATCGTCTTATCTATTGGCGATTTCTTTCCAATTCACATTCCAAGTAATATTCGGCATGCTAATTACATTGCCAGTTGCCAAATTGCATTATCTCTTATAGTTTCCGAGATATGGACTATGGATAATTTACACCTTAGGCTCTGCTTCTAACTTGGGCCCAAATTGTAAAATGGTCTTATCTATTGGCGATTTCGTTCCAATTCACATCCCAAGTAATATTCGGCATGCTAATTACATTGCCGGTTGCCAAATTGCATTATCTTTTATAGTTTCCGAGATATGGACTATCGATAATTTACACCTTAGGCTCTGCTTCTAACTTGGGCCCAAATTGTAAAATGGCCTTATCTATTGGCGATTTCGTTCCAATTCACATTCCAAGTAATACTCGGCATGCTGATTACATTGCCGGTTGCCAAATTGCATTATCTCTTATAGTTTCAGAGATATGGACTATCGATAATTTACACCTTAGGCTCTGCTTCTAACTTGGGCCCAAATTGTAAAATGGTCTTATCTATTGGCTATTTCGCTCCAATTCACATTCCAAGTAATATTCGGCATGCTAATTACATTGCCGGTTGCCAAATTGCATTATCTCTTATAGTTTCCGAGATATGGACTATCGATAATTTACACCTTAGGATCTGCTTCTAACTTGGGCCCAAATTGTAAAATGGTCTTATCTATTGGCGATTTCGTTCCAATTCACATTCCAAGTAATATTCGGCATGCTAATTACATTGCCGGTTGCCAAATTGAATTATCTCCTATAGTTTCCGAGATATGGACTATCGATAATTTACACCTTTAACTTGGGCCCAAATTGTAAAATGGTCTTACCTATTGGCGATTTCGTTCCAATTCACATTCCAAGTAATATTCGGCATGCTAATTACATTGCCGGTGGCCAAGTTGCATTATCTCTTATAGTTTCCGAGATATGGACTATCGATAATTTACACCTTAGGCTCTGCTTCTAACTTGGGCCCAAATTGTAAAATGGTCTTATCTATTGGCGATTTCGTTCCAATTCACATTCCAAGTAATATTCGGCATGCTAATTACATTGCCGGTTCCCAAATTGCATTATCTCTTATAGTTTCCGAGATATGGACTATCGATTATTTACACCTTAGGCTCTGCTTCTAACTTGGGCCCAAATTGTAAAATGGTCTTATCTATTGGCGATTTCGTTCCAATTCACATTCCAAGTAATATTCGGCATGCTAATTACATTGCCGGTTTCCAAATTGAATTATCTCTTATAGTTTCCGAGATATGGACTATCGATAATTTACACCTTAGACTCTGCTTCTAACTTGGGCCCAAATTGTAAAATGGTCTTACCTATTGGCGATTTCGTTCCAATTCACATTCCAAGTAATATTCGGCATGCTAATTACATTGCCGGTTGCCAAATTGCATTATATCTTATAGTTTCCGAGATATGGACTATCGATAATTTACACCATAGGCTCTGCTTCTAACTTGGGCCCAAATTGTAAAATGGTCTTATCTATTGGCGATTTCGTTCCAATTCACATTCCAAGTAATATTCGGCATACTAATTACATTGCCGGTTGCCAAATTGCATTATCTCTTATAGTTTCCGAGATATGGACTATCGATAATTTACACCTTAGGCTCTGCTTCTAACTTGGGCCCAAATTGTAATATGGTCTTATCTATTGGCGATTTCGTTCCAATTCACTTTCCAAGTAATATTCGGCATGCTAATTACATTGCCGGTTGCCAAATTGCATTATCTCTTATAGTTTCCGAGATATGGACTATCGACAATTTACACCTTAGGCTCTGCTTCTAACTTGGGCCCAAATTGTAAAATGGTCTTATCTATTGGCGATTTCGTTCCAATTCACATTCCAAGTAATATTCGGCATGCTAATTACATTGCCGGTTGCCAAATTTCATTATCTCTTATAGTTTCCGAGATATGGACTATCGATAATTTACACCTTAGGCTCTGCTTCTAACTTGGGCCCAAGTTGTAAAATGGTCTTATCTATTGGCGATTTCGTTCCAATTCACATTCCAAGTAATATTCGGCATGCTAATTACATTGCCGGTTGCCAAATTGCATTATCTCTTATAGTTTCCGAGATATGGACTATCGATAATTTACACCTTAGGCTCTGCTTCTAACTTGGGCCCAAATTGTAAAATGGTCTTATCTATTGGCGATTTCGTTCCAATTCACATTCCAAGTAATATTCGGCATGCTAATTACATTGCCGGTTGCCAAATTGCATTATCTCTTATAGTTTCCGAGATACGGACTATCGATAATTTACACCTTAGGCTCTGCTTCTAACTTGGGCCCAAATTGTAAAATGGTCTTATCTATTGGCGATTTCGTTCCAATTCACACTCCAAGTAATATTCGGCATGTTAATTACATTGCCGGTTGCGAAATTGCATTATCTCTTATAGTTTCCGAGATATGGACTATCAATAATTTACACCTTAGGCTCTGTTTCTAACTTGGCCCCAAATTGTAAAATGGTCTTATCTATTGGCGATTTCGTTCCAATTCACATTCCAAGTAATATTCGGCATGCTAATTACATTGCCGGTTGCCAAATTGCATTATATCTTATAGTTTCCGAGATATGGACTATGGATAATTTACACCTTAGGCTCTGCTTCTAACTTGGGCCCAAATTGTAAAATGGTCTTATCTATTGGCGATTTCGTTCCAATTCACATTCCAAGTAATATTCGGCATGCTAATTACATTGCCGGTTGCCAAATTGCATTATCTCTTATAGTTTCCGAGATATGGACTATCGATAATTTACACCTTAGGCTCTGCTTCTAACTTGGGCCCAAATTGTAAAATGGTCTTATCTATTGGCGATTTCGTTCCAATTCACATTCCAAGTAATATTCGGCATGCTAATTACATTGCCGGTTGCCAAATTGCATTATCTCTTATAGTTTCCGGGATATGGACTATCGATAATTTACACCTTAGGCTCTGCTTCTAACTTGGGCCCAAATTGTAAAATGGTCTTCTCTATTGGCGATTTCGTTCCAATTCACATTCCAAGTAATATTCGGCATGCTAATTACATTGCGGGTTCCCAAATTGCATTATCTCTTATAGTTTCCGAAATATGGACTATCGATTATTTTTAACCTTAGGCTCTGCTTCTAACTTGGGACCAAACTGTAAAATGGTCTTATCTATTGGCGATTTCGTTCCAATTCACATTCCAAGTAGTATTCGGCATGCTAATTACATTGCCGGTTGCCAAATTGCATTATCTCTTATAGTTTCCGAGATATGGACTATCGATAATTTACACCTTAGGCTCTGCTTCTAACTTGGGCCCAAATTGTAAAATGGTCTTATCTATTGGCTATTTCGTCCCAATTCACATTCCAAGTAATATTCGGCATGCTAATTACATTGCCAGTTGCCAAATTGCATTATCTCTTATAGTTTCCGAGATATGGACTATGGATAATTTACACCTTAGGCTCTGCTTCTAACTTGGGCCCAAATTGTAAAATGGTCTTATCTATTGGCGATTTCATTCCAATTCACATTCCAAGTAATATTCGGCATGCTAATTACATTGCCGGTTGCCAAATTGCATTATCTCTTATAGTTCCCGAGATATGGACTATCGATAATTTACACCTTAGGCTCTGCTTCTAACTTGGGCCCAAATTGTAAAATGGTCTTATCTATTGGCGATTTCGTTCCAATTCACATTCCAGGTAATATTCGGCATGCTAATTACATTGCCGGTTGCCAAATTGCATTATCTCTTATAGTTCCCGAGATATGGACTATCGATAATTTACACCTTAGGCTCTGCTTCTAACTTGGGCCCAAATTGTAAAATGGTCTTATCTATTGGCGATTTCGTTCCAATTCACATTCCAAGTAATATTCGGCATGCTAATTACATTGCCGGTTGCCAAATTGAATTATCTCCTATAGTTTCCGAGATATGGACTATCGATAATTTACACCTTTAACTTGGGCCCAAATTGTAAAATGGTCTTACCTATTGGCGATTTCGTTCCAATTCACATTCCAAGTAATATTCGGCATGCTAATTACATTGCCGGTGGCCAAGTTGCATTATCTCTTATAGTTTCCGAGATATGGACTATCGATAATTTACACCTTAGGCTCTGCTTCTAACTTGGGCCCAAATGGTAAAATGGTCTTATCTATTGGCGATTTCGTTCCAATTCACATTCCAAGTAATATTCGGCATGCTAATTACATTGCCGGTTCCCAAATTGCATTATCTCTTATAGTTTCCGAGATATGGACTATCGATTATTTTTAACCTTAGGCTCTGCTTCTAACTTGGGCCCAAACTGTAAAATGGTCTTATCTATTGGCGATTTCGTTCCAATTCACATTCCAAGTAGTATTCGGCATGCTAATTACATTGCCGGTTGCCAAATTGCATTATCTCTTATAGTTTCCGAGATATGGACTATCGATAATTTACACCTTAGGCTCTGCTTCTAACTTGGGCCCAAATTGTAAAATGGTCTTATCTATTGGCGATTTCGTCCCAATTCACATTCCAAGTAATATTCGGCATGCTAATTACATTGCCAGTTGCCAAATTGCATTATCTCTTATAGTTTCCGAGATATGGACTATGGATAATTTACACCTTAGGCTCTGCTTCTAACTTGGGCCCAAATTGTAAAATGGTCTTATCTATTGGCGATTTTATTCCAATTCACATTCCAAGTAATATTCGGCATGCTAATAACATTGCCGGTTGCCAAATTGCATTATCTCTTATAGTTTCCGAGATATGGACTATCGATAATTTACACCTTAGGCTCTGCTTCTAACTTGGGCCCAAATTGTAAAATGGTCTTATCTATTGGCGATTTCGTTCCAATTCACATTCCAAGTAATATTCGGCATGCTAATTACATTGCCGGTTGCCAAATTGCATTATCTCTTATAGTTTCCGAGATATGGACTATCGGTAATTTACACCTTAGGCTCTGCTTCTAACTTGGGCCCAAATTGTAAAATGGTCTTATCTATTGGCGATTTCGTTCCAATTCACATTCCAAGTAATATTTGGCATGCTAATTACATTGCCGGTTGCCAAATTGCATTATCTCTTATAGTTTCCGAGATATGGACTATCGATAATTTACACCTTAGGCTCTGCTTCTAACTTGGGGCCAAATTGTAAAATTGTCTTATCTATTGGCGATTTCGTTCCAATTCACATTCCAAGTAATATTCGGCATGCTAATTACATTGCCGGTTGCCAAATTGTATTATCTCTTATAGTTTCCGAGATATGGACTATCGGTAATTTACACCTTAGGCTCTGCTTCTAACTTGGGCCCAAATTGTAAAATCGTCTTATCTATTGGCGATTTCGTTCCAATTCACATTCCAAGTAATATTCGGCATGCTGATTACATTGCCGGTTGCCAAATTGCATTATCTCTTATAGTTTCCGAGGTATGGACTATCGATTATTTACACCTTAGGCTCTGCTTCTAACTTGGGCCCAAATTGTAAAATCGTCTTATCTATTGGCGATTTCGTTCCAATTCACATTCCAAGTAATATTCGGCATGCTAATTACATTGCCGGTTGCCAAATTGAATTATCTCTTATAGTTTCCGAGATATGGACTATCGATAATTTACACCTTAGGGCCTCCTTCTAACTTGGGCCCAAATTGTAAGATGGTCTTATCTATTGGCGATTTCGTTCCAATTCACATTCCAAGTGGTATTCGGCATGCTAATTACATTGCCGGTTGCCAAATTGCATTATCTCTTATAGTTTCCGAGATATGGACTATCGATAATTTACACCTTAGGCTCTGCTTCTAACTTGGGCCCAAATTGTAAAATGGTCTTATCTATTGGCGATTTCGTTCCAATTCACATTCCAAGTAATATTCGGCATGCTAATTACATTGCCGGTTGCCAAATTGCATTATCTCTTATAGTTTCCGAGATATGGACTATCGATAATTTACACCTTAGGCTCTGCTTCTAACTTGGGCCCAAATTGTAAAATGGTCTTATCTATTGGCGATTTCGTCCCAATTCACATTCCAAGTAATATTCGGCATGCTAATTACTTTGCCGGTTGCGAAACTGCATTATCTCTTATAGTTTCCGAGATATGGACTATCGATAATTTACACCTTAGGCTCTGCTTCTAACTTGGGCCCAAATTGTAAAATGGTCTTATCTATTGGCGATTTCGTTCCAATTCACATTCCAAGTAATATTCGGCATGCTAATTACATTGCCTGTTGCCAAATTGCATTATCTCTTATAGTTTCCGAGATATGGACTATCGATAATTTACACCTTAGGCTCCGCTTCTAACTTGGGCCCAAATTGTAATATGGTCTTATCTATTGGCGATTTCGTTCCAATTCACATTCCAAGTAATATTCGGCATGCTAATTACATTGCCAGTTGCCAAATTGTATTATCTCTTATAGTTTCCGAGATACGGACTATCGATAATTTACACCTTAGGCTCTGCTTCTAACTTGGGCCCAAATTGTAAAATGGTCTTATCTATTGGCGATTTCGAGATATGGACTTTCGATTATTTTTAACCTTAGGCTGTGCTTCTAACTTGGGCCCAAACTGTAAAATGGTCTTATCTATTGGCGATTTCGTTCCAATTCACATTCCAAGTAGTATTCGGCATGCTAATTACATTGCCGGTTGCCAAATTGCATTATCTCTTATAGTTTCCGAGATATGGACTATCGATAATTTACACCTTAGGCTCTGCTTCTAACTTGGGCCCAAATTGTAAAATGGTCTTATCTATTGGCGATTTCGTCCCAATTCACATTCCAAGTAATATTCGGCATGCTAATTACATTGCCAGTTGCCAAATTGCATTATCTCTTATAGTTTCCGAGATATGGACTATGGATAATTTACACCTTAGGCTCTGCTTATAACTTGGGCCCAAATTGTAAAATTTTCTTATCTATTGGCGATTTCATTCCAATTCACATTCCAAGTAATATTCGGCATGCTAATTACATTGCCGTTTGCCAAATTGCATTATCTCTTATAGTTTCCGAGATATGGACTATCGATAATTTACACCTTAGGCTCTGCTTCTAACTAGGGCCCAAATTGTAAAATGGTCTTATCTATTGGCGATTTCGTTCCAATTCACATTCCAAGTAATATTCGGCATGCTAATTACATTGCCGGTTGCCAAATTGCATTATCACTTATAGTTTCCGAGATATGGACTATCGGTAATTTACACCTTAGGCTCTGCTTCTAACTTGGGCCCAAATTGTAAAATCGTCTTATCTATTGGCGATTTCGTACCAATTCACATTCCAAGTAATATTCGGCATGCTAATTACATTGCCGGTTGCCAAATTGCATTATCTCTGATAGTTTCCGAGATATGGACTATCGATAATTTACACCTTAGGCTCTGCTTCTAACTTGGGCCCAAATTGTAAAATGGTCTTATCTATTGGCGATTTCATTCCAATTCACATTCCAAGTAATATTCGGCATGCTAATTACATTGCCGGTTGCCAAATTGCATTATCTCTTATAGTTTCCGAGATATGGACTATCGATAATTTACACCTTAGGCTCTGCTTCTAACTTGGGCCCAAATTGTAAAATGGTCTTATCTATTGGCGATTTCGTTCCAATTCACATTCCAAGTAATATTCGGCATGCTAATTACATTGCCGGTTGCCAAATTGCATTATCTCTTATAGTTTCCGAGATATGGACTATCGGTAATTTACACCTTAGGCTCTGCTTCTAACTTGGGCCCAAATTGTAAAATCGTCTTATCTATTGGCGATTTCGTTCCAATTCACATTCCAAGTAATATTCGGCATGCTAATTATATTGCCGGTTGCCAAATTGCATTATCTCTTATAGTTTCCGAGATATGGACTATCGATAATTTACACCTTAGGCTCTGCTTCTAACTTGGGCCCAAATTGTAAAATGGTTTTATCTATTGGCGATTTCGTTCCAATTCACATTCCAAGTAATATTCGGCATGCTAATTACATTGCCGGTTGCCAAATTGCATTATCTCTTATAGTTTCCGAGATATGGACTATCGATAATTTACACCTTAGGCTCTGCTTCTAACTTGGGCCAAAATTGTAAAATGGTCCTATCTATTGGCGATTTCGTTCCAATTCACATTCCAAGTAATATTCGGCATGCTAATTACATTGCCGGTTGCCAAATTGCATTATCTCTTATAGTTTCCGAGATATGGACTATCGATAATTTACACCTTAGGCTCTGCTTCTAACTTGGGTTTAAATTGTAAAATGGTCTTATCTATTGACGATTTCGTTCCAATTCACATTCCAAGTGGTATTCGGCATGCTAATTACATTGCCGGTTGCCAAATTGCATTATCTCTTATAGTTTCTGAGATATGGACTATCGATAATTTACACCTTAGGCTCTGCTTCTAACTTGGGCCCAAATTGTAAAATGGTCTTATCTATTGGCGATTTCGTTCCAATTCACATTCCAAGTAATATTCGGCATGCTAATTACATTGCCGGTTGCCAAATTGCATTATCTCTTATAGTTTCCGAGATATGGACTATCGATAATTTACACCTTAGGCTCTGCTTCTAACTTGGGCCCAAATTGTAAAATGGTCTTATCTATTGGCGATTTCGTCCCAATTCACATTCCAAGTAATATTCGGCATGCTAATTACATTGCCGGTTGCGAAACTGCATTATCTCTTATAGTTTCCGAGATATGGACTATCGATAATTTACACCTTAGGCTCTGCTTCTAACTTGGGCCAAAATTGTAAAATGGTCTTATCTATTGGCGATTTCGTTCCAATTCACACTCCAAGTAATATTCGGCATGCTAATTACATTGCCGGTTGCCAAATTGCATTATCTCTTTTAGTTTCCGAGATATGGACTATCGATAATTTACACCTTAGGCTCTGCTTCTAACTTGGGCCCAAATTGTAAAATGGTCTTATCTATTGGCGATTTCGTTCCAATTCACATTCAAAGTAATATTCGGCATGCTAATTACATTGCCGGTTGCCAAATTGAATTATCTCTTATAGTTTCCGAGATATGGACTATCGATAATTTACACCTTAGGCTCTGCTTCTAACTTGGGCCCAAATTGTAAAATGGTCTTATCTATTGGCGATTTCGTTCCAATTCACATTCCAAGTGGTATTCGGCATGCTAATTACATTGCCGGTTGCCAAATTGCATTATCTCATATAGTTTCCGAGATATGGACTATCGATAATTTACACCTTAGGCTCTGCTTCTAACTTGGGCCCAAATTGTAAAATGGTCTTATCTATTGGCGATTTCGTTCCAATTCACATTCCAAGTAATATTCGGCATGCTAATTACATTGCCGGTTGCCAAATTGCATTATCTCTTATAGTTTCCGAGATATGGACTATCGATAATTTACACCTTAGGCTCTGCTTCTAACTTGGGCCCAAATTGTAAAATGGTCTTATCTATTGGCGATTTCGTCCCAATTCACATTCCAAGTAATATTCGGCATGCTAATTACATTGCCGGTTGCGAAACTGCATTATCTCTTATAGTTTCCGAGATATGGACTATCGATAATTTACACCTTAGGCTCTGCTTCTAACTTGGGCCCAAATTGTAAAATGGTCTTATCTATTGGCGATTTCGTTCCAATTCACATTCCAAGTAATATTCGGCATGCTAATTACATTGCCGGTTGCCAAATTGCATTATCTCTTTTAGTTTCCGAGATATGGACTATCGATAATTTACACCTTAGGCTCTGCTTCTAACTTGGGCCCAAATTGTAAAATGGTCTTATCTATTGGCGATTTCGTTCCAATTCACATTCCAAGTAATATTCGGCATGCTAATTACATTGCCGGTTGCCAAATTGCATTATCTCTTATAGTTTCCGAGATATGGACTATCGATAATTTACACCTTAGGCTCTGCTTCTAACTTGGGCCCAAATTGTAAAATGGCCTTATCTATTGGCGATTTCGTTCCAATTCACATTCCAAGTAATAATCGACATGCTAATTACATTTCCTGTTGCCAAATTGCATTATCTCTTATAGTTTCCGAGATATGGACTATCGATAATTTACACCTTAGGCTCTGCTTCTAACTTGGGCCCAAATTGTAAAATGGTCTTATCTATTGGCGATTTCGTTCCAATTCACATTCCAAGTAATATTCGGCATGCTAATTACATTGCCGGTTTCCAAATTGAATTATCTCTTATAGTTTCCGAGATATGGACTATCGATAATTTACACCTTAGGCTCTGCTTCTAACTTGGGCCCAAATTGTAAAATGGTCTTACCTATTGGCGATTTCGTTCCAATTCACATTCCAAGTAATATTCGGCATGCTAATTACATTGCCGGTTGCCAAATTGCATTATATCTTATAGTTTCCGAGATATGGACTATCGATAATTTACACCTTAGGCTCTGCTTCTAACTTGGGCCCAAATTGTAAAATGGTCTTATCTATTGGCGATTTCGTTCCAATTCACATTCCAAGTGGTATTCGGCATGCTAATTACATTGCCGGTTGCCAAATTGCATTATCTCTTATAGTTTCCGAGATATGGACTATCGATAATTTACACCTTAGGCTCTGCTTCTAACTTGGGCCCAAATTGTAAAATGGTCTTATCTATTGGCGATTTCGTTCCAATTCACATTCCAAGTAATATTCGGCATGCTAATTACATTGCCGGTTGCCAAATTGCATTATCTCTTTTAGTTTCCGAGATATGGACTATCGATAATTTACACCTTAGGCTCTGCTTCTAACTTGGGCCCAAATTGTAAAATGGTCTTATCTATTGGCGATTTCGTTCCAATTCACATTCAAAGTAATATTCGGCATGCTAATTACATTGCCGGTTGCCAAATTGAATTATCTCTTATAGTTTCCGAGATATGGACTATCGATAATTTACACCTTAGGCTCTGCTTCTAACTTGGGCCCAAATTGTAAAATGGTCTTATCTATTGGCGATTTCGTTCCAATTCACATTCCAAGTGGTATTCGGCATGCTAATTACATTGCCGGTTGCCAAATTGCATTATCTCTTATAGTTTCCGAGATATGGACTATCGATAATTTACACCTTAGGCTCTGCTTCTAACTTGGGCCCAAATTGTAAAATGGTCTTATCTATTGGCGATTTCGTTCCAATTCACATTCCAAGTAATATTCGGCATGCTAATTACATTGCCGGTTGCCAAATTGCATTATCTCTTATAGTTTCCGAGATATGGACTATCGATAATTTACACCTTAGGCTCTGCTTCTAACTTGGGCCCAAATTGTAAAATGGTCTTATATATTGGCGATTTCGTCCCAATTCACATTCCAAGTAATATTCGGCATGCTAATTACATTGCCGGTTGCGAAACTGCATTATCTCTTATAGTTTCCGAGATACGGACTATCGATAATTTACACCTTAGGCTCTGCTTCTAACTTGGGCCCAAATTGTAAAATGGTCTTATCTATTGGCGATTTCGTTCCAATTCACATTCCAAGTAATATTCGGCATGCTAATTACATTGCCGGTTTCCAAATTGAATTATCTCTTATAGTTTCCGAGATATGGACTATCGATAATTTACACCTTAGGCTCTGCTTCTAACTTGGGCCCAAATTGTAAAATGGTCTTACCTATTGGCGATTTCGTTCCAATTCACATTCCAAGTAATATTCGGCATGCTAATTACATTGCCGGTTGCCAAATTGCATTATCTCTTATAGTTTCCGAGATATGGACTATCGATAATTTACACCTTAGGCTCTGCTTCTAACTTGGGCCCAAATTGTAATATGGTCTTATCTATTGGCGATTTCGTTCCAATTCATTTTCCAAGTAATATTCGGCATGCTAATTACATTGCCGGTTGCCAAATTGCATTATCTCTTATAGTTTCCGAGATATGGACTATCGACAATTTACACCTTAGGCTCTGCTTCTAACTTGGGCCCAAATTGTAAAATGGTCTTATCTATTGGCGATTTCGTTCCAATTCACATTCCAAGTAATATTCGGCATGCTAATTACATTGCCGGTTGCCAAATTGCATTATCTCTTATAGTTTCCGAGATATGGACTATCGATAATTTACACCTTAGGCTCTGCTTCTAACTTGGGCCCAAATTGTAATATGGTCTTATCTATTGGCGATTTCGTTCCTATTCATTTTCCAAGTAATATTCGGCATGCTAATTACATTGCCGGTTGCCAAATTGCATTATCTCTTATAGTTTCCGAGATATGGACTATCGACAATTTACACCTTAGGCTCTGCTTCTAACTTGGGCCCAAATTGTAAAATGGTCTTATCTATTGGCGATTTCGTTCCAATTCACATTCCAAGTAATATTCGGCATGCTAATTACATTGCCGGTTGCCAAATAGCATTATCTCTTATAGTTTCCGAGATATGGACTATCGATAATTTACACCTTAGGCTCTGCTTCTAACTTGGGCCCAAGTTGTAAAATGGTCTTATCTATTGGCGATTTCGTTCCAATTCACATTCCAAGTAATATTCGGCATGCTAATTACATTGCCGGTTGCCAAATTGCATTATCTCTTATAGTTTCCGAGATATGGACTATCGATAATTTACACCTTAGGCTCTGCTTCTAACTTGGGCCCAAATTGTAAAATGGTCTTATCTATTGGCAATTTCGTTCCAATTCACATTTCAAGTAATATTCGGCATGCTAATTACATTGCCGGTTGCCAAATTGCATTATCTCTTATAGTTTCCGTGATACGGACTATCGATAATTTACACCTTAGGCTCTGCTTCTAACTTGGGCCCAAATTGTAAAATGGTCTTATCTATTGGAGATTTCGTTCCAATTCACACTCCAAGTAATATTCGGCATGTTAATTACATTGCCGGTTGCCAAATTGCATTATCTCTTATAGTTTCCGAGATATGGACTATCGATAATTTACACCTTAGGCTCTGCTTCTAACTTGGGCCCAAATTGTAATATGGTCTTATCTATTGGCGATTTCGTTCCAATTCACATTCCAAGTAATATTCGGAATGCTAATTACATTGCCGGTTGCCAAATTGCATTATCTCTTATAGTTTCCGAGATATGGACTATCGATAATTTACACCTTAGGCTCTGCTTCTAACTTGGGCCCAAATTGTAAAATGGTCTTATCTATTGGCGATTTCGTCCCAATTCACATTCCAAGTGATATTCGGCATGCTAATTACATTGCCGGTTGCGAAACTGCATTATCTCTTATAGTTTCCGAGATATGGACTATCGATAATTTACACCTTAGACTCTGCTTCTAACTTGGGCCCAAATTGTAAAATGGTCTTATCTATTGGCGATTTCGTTCCAATTCACATTCCAAGTAATATTCGGCATGCTAATTACATTGCCGGTTGCCAAATTGCATTATCTCTTTTAGTTTCCGAGATATGGACTATCGATAATTTACACCTTAGGCTCTGCTTCTAACTTGGGCCCAAATTGTAAAATGGTCTTATCTATTGGCGATTTCGTTCCAATTCACATTCCAAGTAATATTCGGCATGCTAATTACATTGCCGGTTGCCAAATTGCATTATCTCTTATAGTTTCCGAGATATGGACTATCGATAATTTACACCTTAGGCTCTGCTTCTAACTTGGGCCCAAATTGTAAAATGGCCTTATCTATTGGCGATTTCGTCCCAATTCACATTCCAAGTAATATCGGCATGCTAATTACATTGCCGGTTGCGAAACTGCATTATCTCTTATAGTTTCCGAGATATGGACTATCGATAATTTACACCTTAGGCTCTGCTTCTAACTTGGGCCCAAATTGTAAAATGGTCTTATCTATTGGCGATTTCGTTCCAATTCACATTCCAAGTAATATTCGGCATGCTAATTACATTGCCGGTTTCCAAATTGAATTATCTCTTATAGTTTCCGAGATATGGACTATCGATAATTTACACCTTAGGCTCTGCTTCTAACTTGGGCCCAAATTGTAAAATGGTCTTACCTATTGGCGATTTCGTTCCAATTCACATTCCAAGTAATATTCGGCATGCTAATTACATTGCCGGTTGCCAAATTGCATTATCTCTTATAGTTTCCGAGATATGGACTATCGATAATTTACACCTTAGGCTCTGCTTCTAACTTGGGCCCAAATTGTAAAATGGTCTTATCTATTGGCGATTTCGTTCCAATTCACATTCCAAGTAGTATTCGGCATGCTAATTACATTGCCGGTTGCCAAATTGCATTATCTCTTATAGTTTCCGAGATATGGACTATCGATAATTTACACCTTAGGCTCTGCTTCTAACTTGGGCCCAAATTGCAAAATGGTCTTATCTATTGGCGATTTCGTTCCAATTCACATTCCAAGTAATATTCGGCATGCTAATTACATTGCCGGTGGCCAAATTGAATTATCTCTTATAGTTTCCGAGATATGGACTATCGATAATTTACACCTTAGGCTCTGTTTCTAACTTGGGCCCAAATTGTAAAATGGTCTTATCTATTGGCGATTTCGTTCCAATTCACATTCCAAGTAATATTCGGCATGCTAATTACATTGCCGGTTGCCAAATTGCATTATCTCTTATAGTTTCCGAGATATGGACTATCGATAATTTACACCTTAGGCTCTGCTTCTAACTTGGGCCCAAATTGTAAAATGGTCTTATCTATTGGCGATTTCGTTCCAATTCACATTCCAAGTAATATTCGGCATGCTAATTACATTGCCGGTTGCCAAATTGCATTATCTCTTTTAGTTTCCGAGATATGGACTATCGATAATTTACACCTTAGGCTCTGCTTCTAACTTGGGCCCAAATTGTAAAATGGTCTTATCTATTGGCGATTTCGTTCCAATTCACATTCAAAGTAATATTCGGCATGCTAATTACATTGCCGGTTGCCAAATTGAATTATCTCTTATAGTTTCCGAGATATGGACTATCGATAATTTACACCTTAGGCTCTGCTTCTAACTTGGGCCCAAATTGTAAAATGGTCTTATCTATTGGCGATTTCGTTCCAATTCACATTCCAAGTGGTATTCGGCATGCTAATTACATTGCCGGTTGCCAAATTGCATTATCTCTTATAGTTTCCGAGATATGGACTATCGATAATTTACACCTTAGGCTCTGCTTCTAACTTGGGCCCAAATTGTAAAATGGTCTTATCTATTGGCGATTTCGTTCCAATTCACATTCCAAGTAATATTCGGCATGCTAATTACATTGCCGGTTGCCAAATTGCATTATCTCTTATAGTTTCCGAGATATGGACTATCGATAATTTACACCTTAGGCTCTGCTTCTAACTTGGGCCCAAATTGTAAAATGGTCTTATATATTGGCGATTTCGTCCCAATTCACATTCCAAGTAATATTCGGCATGCTAATTACATTGCCGGTTGCGAAACTGCATTATCTCTTATAGTTTCCGAGATACGGACTATCGATAATTTACACCTTAGGCTCTGCTTCTAACTTGGGCCCAAATTGTAAAATGGTCTTATCTATTGGCGATTTCGTTCCAATTCACATTCCAAGTAATATTCGGCATGCTAATTACATTGCCGGTTTCCAAATTGAATTATCTCTTATAGTTTCCGAGATATGGACTATCGATAATTTACACCTTAGGCTCTGCTTCTAACTTGGGCCCAAATTGTAAAATGGTCTTACCTATTGGCGATTTCGTTCCAATTCACATTCCAAGTAATATTCGGCATGCTAATTACATTGCCGGTTGCCAAATTGCATTATCTCTTATAGTTTCCGAGATATGGACTATCGATAATTTACACCTTAGGCTCTGCTTCTAACTTGGGCCCAAATTGTAATATGGTCTTATCTATTGGCGATTTCGTTCCAATTCATTTTCCAAGTAATATTCGGCATGCTAATTACATTGCCGGTTGCCAAATTGCATTATCTCTTATAGTTTCCGAGATATGGACTATCGACAATTTACACCTTAGGCTCTGCTTCTAACTTGGGCCCAAATTGTAAAATGGTCTTATCTATTGGCGATTTCGTTCCAATTCACATTCCAAGTAATATTCGGCATGCTAATTACATTGCCGGTTGCCAAATTGCATTATCTCTTATAGTTTCCGAGATATGGACTATCGATAATTTACACCTTAGGCTCTGCTTCTAACTTGGGCCCAAATTGTAATATGGTCTTATCTATTGGCGATTTCGTTCCTATTCATTTTCCAAGTAATATTCGGCATGCTAATTACATTGCCGGTTGCCAAATTGCATTATCTCTTATAGTTTCCGAGATATGGACTATCGACAATTTACACCTTAGGCTCTGCTTCTAACTTGGGCCCAAATTGTAAAATGGTCTTATCTATTGGCGATTTCGTTCCAATTCACATTCCAAGTAATATTCGGCATGCTAATTACATTGCCGGTTGCCAAATAGCATTATCTCTTATAGTTTCCGAGATATGGACTATCGATAATTTACACCTTAGGCTCTGCTTCTAACTTGGGCCCAAGTTGTAAAATGGTCTTATCTATTGGCGATTTCGTTCCAATTCACATTCCAAGTAATATTCGGCATGCTAATTACATTGCCGGTTGCCAAATTGCATTATCTCTTATAGTTTCCGAGATATGGACTATCGATAATTTACACCTTAGGCTCTGCTTCTAACTTGGGCCCAAATTGTAAAATGGTCTTATCTATTGGCAATTTCGTTCCAATTCACATTTCAAGTAATATTCGGCATGCTAATTACATTGCCGGTTGCCAAATTGCATTATCTCTTATAGTTTCCGTGATACGGACTATCGATAATTTACACCTTAGGCTCTGCTTCTAACTTGGGCCCAAATTGTAAAATGGTCTTATCTATTGGAGATTTCGTTCCAATTCACACTCCAAGTAATATTCGGCATGTTAATTACATTGCCGGTTGCCAAATTGCATTATCTCTTATAGTTTCCGAGATATGGACTATCGATAATTTACACCTTAGGCTCTGCTTCTAACTTGGGCCCAAATTGTAATATGGTCTTATCTATTGGCGATTTCGTTCCAATTCACATTCCAAGTAATATTCGGAATGCTAATTACATTGCCGGTTGCCAAATTGCATTATCTCTTATAGTTTCCGAGATATGGACTATCGATAATTTACACCTTAGGCTCTGCTTCTAACTTGGGCCCAAATTGTAAAATGGTCTTATCTATTGGCGATTTCGTCCCAATTCACATTCCAAGTGATATTCGGCATGCTAATTACATTGCCGGTTGCGAAACTGCATTATCTCTTATAGTTTCCGAGATATGGACTATCGATAATTTACACCTTAGACTCTGCTTCTAACTTGGGCCCAAATTGTAAAATGGTCTTATCTATTGGCGATTTCGTTCCAATTCACATTCCAAGTAATATTCGGCATGCTAATTACATTGCCGGTTGCCAAATTGCATTATCTCTTTTAGTTTCCGAGATATGGACTATCGATAATTTACACCTTAGGCTCTGCTTCTAACTTGGGCCCAAATTGTAAAATGGTCTTATCTATTGGCGATTTCGTTCCAATTCACATTCCAAGTAATATTCGGCATGCTAATTACATTGCCGGTTGCCAAATTGCATTATCTCTTATAGTTTCCGAGATATGGACTATCGATAATTTACACCTTAGGCTCTGCTTCTAACTTGGGCCCAAATTGTAAAATGGCCTTATCTATTGGCGATTTCGTCCCAATTCACATTCCAAGTAATATCGGCATGCTAATTACATTGCCGGTTGCGAAACTGCATTATCTCTTATAGTTTCCGAGATATGGACTATCGATAATTTACACCTTAGGCTCTGCTTCTAACTTGGGCCCAAATTGTAAAATGGTCTTATCTATTGGCGATTTCGTTCCAATTCACATTCCAAGTAATATTCGGCATGCTAATTACATTGCCGGTTTCCAAATTGAATTATCTCTTATAGTTTCCGAGATATGGACTATCGATAATTTACACCTTAGGCTCTGCTTCTAACTTGGGCCCAAATTGTAAAATGGTCTTACCTATTGGCGATTTCGTTCCAATTCACATTCCAAGTAATATTCGGCATGCTAATTACATTGCCGGTTGCCAAATTGCATTATCTCTTATAGTTTCCGAGATATGGACTATCGATAATTTACACCTTAGGCTCTGCTTCTAACTTGGGCCCAAATTGTAAAATGGTCTTATCTATTGGCGATTTCGTTCCAATTCACATTCCAAGTAGTATTCGGCATGCTAATTACATTGCCGGTTGCCAAATTGCATTATCTCTTATAGTTTCCGAGATATGGACTATCGATAATTTACACCTTAGGCTCTGCTTCTAACTTGGGCCCAAATTGCAAAATGGTCTTATCTATTGGCGATTTCGTTCCAATTCACATTCCAAGTAATATTCGGCATGCTAATTACATTGCCGGTGGCCAAATTGAATTATCTCTTATAGTTTCCGAGATATGGACTATCGATAATTTACACCTTAGGCTCTGTTTCTAACTTGGGCCCAAATTGTAAAATGGTCTTATCTATTGGCGATTTCGTTCCAATTCACATTCCAAGTAATATTCGGCATGCTAATTACATTGCCGGTTGCCAAATTGCATTATCTCTTATAGTTTCCGAGATATGGACTATCGATAATTTACACCTTAGGCTCTGCTTCTAACTTGGGCCCAAATTGTAAAATGGTCTTATCTATTGGCGATTTCGTTCCAATTCACATTCCAAGTAATATTCGGCATGCTAATTACATTGCCGGTTGCCAAATTGCATTATCTCTTATAGTTTCCGAGATATGGACTATCGATAATTTACACCTTAGGCTCTGCTTCTAACTTGGGCCCAAATTGTAATATGGTCTTATCTATTGGCGATTTCGTTCCAATTCACATTCCAAGTAATATTCGGCATGCTAATTACATTGCCGGTTGCCAAATTGCATTATCTCTTATAGTTTCCGAGATATGGACTATCGATAATTTACACCTTAGGCTCTGCTTCTAACTTGGGCCCAAATAGTAAAATGGTCTTATCTATTGGCGATTTCGTTCCAATTCACATTCCAAGTAATATTCGGCATGCTCATTACATTGCCGGCTGCCAAATTGCATTATCTCTTATAGTTTCCGAGATATGGACTATGGATAATTTACACCTTAGGCTCTGCTTCTAACTTGGGCCCAAATTGTAAAATGGTCTTATCTATTGGCGATTTCGTTCCAATTCACATTCCAAGTAATATTAGGCATGCTAATTACATTGCCGGTTGCCAAATTGCATTATCTCTTATAGTTTCCGAGATATGGACTATGGATAATTTACACCTTAGGCTCTGCTTCTAACTTGGGCCCAAATTGTAAAATGGTCTTATCTATTGGCGATTTCGTTCCAATTCACATTCCAAGTAATATTCGGCATGCTAATTACATTGCCGGTTGCTAAATTGCATTATCTCTTATAGTTTCCGAGATATGGACTATCGATAATTTACATCTTAGGCTCTGCTTCTAACTTGGGCCCAAATTGAAAAATGGTCTTATCTATTGCCGATTTCGTTCCAATTCACATTCCAAGTAATATTCGGCATGCTAATTACATTGCCGGTTGCCAAATTGCATTATCTCTTATAGTTTCCGAGATATGGACTATCGATAATTTACATCTTAGGCTCTGCTTCTAACTTGGGCCCAAATTGTAAAATGGTCTTATCTATTGGCGATTTCGTTCCAATTCACATTCCAAGTAATATTCGGCATGCTAATTACATTGCCGGTTGCCAAATTGCATTATCTCTTTTAGTTTCCGAGATATGGACTATCGATAATTTACACCTTAGGCTCTGCTTCTAACTTGGGCCCAAATTGTAAAATGGTCTTATCTATTGGCGATTTCGTTCCAATTCACATTCAAAGTAATATTCGGCATGCTAATTACATTGCCGGTTGCCAAATTGAATTATCTCTTATAGTTTCCGAGATATGGACTATCGATAATTTACACCTTAGGCTCTGCTTCTAACTTGGGCCCAAATTGTAAAATGGTCTTATCTATTGGCGATTTCGTTCCAATTCACATTCCAAGTGGTATTCGGCATGCTAATTACATTGCCGGTTGCCAAATTGCATTATCTCTTATAGTTTCCGAGATATGGACTATCGATAATTTACACCTTAGGCTCTGCTTCTAACTTGGGCCCAAATTGTAAAATGGTCTTATCTATTGGCGATTTCGTTCCAATTCACATTCCAAGTAATATTCGGCATGCTAATTACATTGCCGGTTGCCAAATTGCATTATCTCTTATAGTTTCCGAGATATGGACTATCGATAATTTACACCTTAGGCTCTGCTTCTAACTTGGGCCCAAATTGTAAAATGGTCTTATCTATTGGCGATTTCGTCCCAATTCACATTCCAAGTAATATTCGGCATGCTAATTACATTGCCGGTTGCGAAACTGCATTATCTCTTATAGTTTCCGAGATATGGACTATCGATAATTTACACCTTAGGCTCTGCTTCTAACTTGGGCCCAAATTGTAAAATGGTCTTATCTATTGGCGATTTCGTTCCAATTCACATTCCAAGTAATATTCGGCATGCTAATTACATTGCCGGTTTCCAAATTGAATTATCTCTTATAGTTTCCGAGATATGGACTATCGATAATTTACACCTTAGGCTCTGCTTCTAACTTGGGCCCAAATTGTAAAATGGTCTTACCTATTGGCGATTTCGTTCCAATTCACATTCCAAGTAATATTCGGCATGCTAATTACATTGCCGGTTGCCAAATTGCATTATCTCTTATAGTTTCCGAGATATGGACTATCGATAATTTACACCTTAGGCTCTGCTTCTAACTTGGGCCCAAATTGTAATATGGTCTTATCTATTGGCGATTTCGTTCCAATTCATTTTCCAAGTAATATTCGGCATGCTAATTACATTGCCGGTTGCCAAATTGCATTATCTCTTATAGTTTCCGAGATATGGACTATCGACAATTTACACCTTAGGCTCTGCTTCTAACTTGGGCCCAAATTGTAAAATGGTCTTATCTATTGGCGATTTCGTTCCAATTCACATTCCAAGTAATATTCGGCATGCTAATTACATTGCCGGTTGCCAAATTGCATTATCTCTTATAGTTTCCGAGATATGGACTATCGATAATTTACACCTTAGGCTCTGCTTCTAACTTGAGCCCAAATTGTAATATGGTCTTATCTATTGGCGATTTCGTTCCAATTCATTTTCCAAGTAATATTCGGCATGCTAATTACATTGCCGGTTGCCAAATTGCATTATCTCTTATAGTTTCCGAGATATGGACTATCGACAATTTACACCTTAGGCTCTGCTTCTAACTTGGGCCCAAATTGTAAAATGGTCTTATCTATTGGCGATTTCGTTCCAATTCACATTCCAAGTAATATTCGGCATGCTAATTACATTGCCGGTTGCCAAATAGCATTATCGATGGACGAACCTTATAGTTTCCGAGATATGGACTATCGATAATTTACACCTTAGGCTCTGCTTCTAACTTGGGCCCAAGTTGTAAAATGGTCTTATCTATTGGCGATTTCGTTCCAATTCACATTCCAAGTAATATTCGGCATGCTAATTACATTGCCGGTTGCCAAATTGCATTATCTCTTATAGTTTCCGAGATATGGACTATCGATAATTTACACCTTAGGCTCTGCTTCTAACTTGGGCCCAAATTGTAAAATGGTCTTATCTATTGGCAATTTCGTTCCAATTCACATTTCAAGTAATATTCGGCATGCTAATTACATTGCCGGTTGCCAAATTGCATTATCTCTTATAGTTTCCGTGATACGGACTATCGATAATTTACACCTTAGGCTCTGCTTCTAACTTGGGCCCAAATTGTAAAATGGTCTTATCTATTGGCGATTTCGTTCCAATTCACACTCCAAGTAATATTCGGCATGTTAATTACATTGCCGGTTGCCAAATTGCATTATCTCTTATAGTTTCCGAGATATGGACTATCGATAATTTACACCTTAGGCTCTGCTTCTAACTTGGGCCCAAATTGTAATATGGTCTTATCTATTGGCGATTTCGTTCCAATTCACATTCCAAGTAATATTCGGAATGCTAATTACATTGCCGGTTGCCAAATTGCATTATCTCTTATAGTTTCCGAGATATGGACTATCGATAATTTACACCTTAGGCTCTGCTTCTAACTTGGGCCCAAATTGTAAAATGGTCTTATCTATTGGCGATTTCGTCCCAATTCACATTCCAAGTAATATTCGGCATGCTAATTACATTGCCGGTTGCGAAACTGCATTATCTCTTATAGTTTCCGAGATATGGACTATCGATAATTTACACCTTAGGCTCTGCTTCTAACTTGGGCCCAAATTGTAAAATGGTCTTATCTATTGGCGATTTCGTTCCAATTCACATTCCAAGTAATATTCGGCATGCTAATTACATTGCCGGTTGCCAAATTGCATTATCTCTTTTAGTTTCCGAGATATGGACTATCGATAATTTACACCTTAGGCTCTGCTTCTAACTTGGGCCCAAATTGTAAAATGGTCTTATCTATTGGCGATTTCGTTCCAATTCACATTCCAAGTAATATTCGGCATGCTAATTACATTGCCGGTTGCCAAATTGCATTATCTCTTATAGTTTCCGAGATATGGACTATCGATAATTTTCACCTTAGGCTCTGCTTCTAACTTGGGCCCAAATTGTAAAATGGCCTTATCTATTGGCGATTTCGTTCCAATTCACATTCCAAGTAATATTCGGCATGCTAATTACATTGCCGGTTGCCAAATTGCATTATCTCTTATAGTTTCCGAGATATGGACTATCGATAATTTACACCTTAGGCTCTGCTTCTAACTTGGGCCCAAATTGTAAAATGGTCTTATCTATTGGCGATTTCGTTCCAATTCACATTCCAAGTAATATTCGGCATGCTAATTACATTGCCGGTTTCCAAATTGAATTATCTCTTATAGTTTCCGAGATATGGACTATCGATAATTTACACCTTAGGCTCTGCTTCTAACTTGGGCCCAAATTGTAAAATGGTCTTACCTATTGGCGATTTCGTTCCAATTCACATTCCAAGTAATATTCGGCATGCTAATTACATTGCCTGTTGCCAAATTGCATTATATCTTATAGTTTCCGAGATATGGACTATCGATAATTTACACCATAGGCTCTGCTTCTAACTTGGGCCCAAATTGTAAAATGGTCTTATCTATTGGCGATTTCGTTCCAATTCACATTCCAAGTAATATTTGGCATGCTAATTACATTGCCGGTTGCCAAATTGCATTATCTCTTATAGTTTCCGAGATATGGACTATCGATAATTTACACCTTAGGCTCTGCTTCTAACTTGGGCGCAAATTGTAATATGGTCTTATCTATTGGCGATTTCGTTCCAATTCACTTTCCAAGTAATATTCGGCATGCTAATTACATTGCCGGTTGCCAAATTGCATTATCTCTTATAGTTTCCGAGATATGGACTATCGACAATTTACACCTTAGGCTCTGCTTCTAACTTGGGCCCAAATTGTAAAATGGTCTTATCTATTGGCGATTTCGTTCCAATTCACATTCCAAGTAATATTCGGCATGCTAATTACATTGCCGGTTGCCAAATTGCATTATCTCTTATAGTTTCCGAGATATGGACTATCGATAATTTACACCTTAGGCTCTGCTTCTAACTTGGGCCCAAGTTGTAAAATGGTCTTATCTATTGGCGATTTCGTTCCAATTCACATTCCAAGTAATATTTGGCATGCTAATTACATTGCCGGTTGCCAAATTGCATTATCTCTTATAGTTTCCGAGATATGGACTATCGATAATTTACACCTTAGGCTCTGCTTCTAACTTGGGCCCAAATTGTAAAATGGTCTTATCTATTGGCGATTTCGTTCCAATTCACATTCCAAGTAATATTCGGCATGCTAATTACATTGCCGGTTGCCAAATTGCATTATCTCTTATAGTTTCCGAGATACGGACTATCGATAATTTACACCTTAGGCTCTGCTTCTAACTTGGGCCCAAATTGTAAAATGGTCTTATCTATTGGCGATTTCGTTCCAATTCACACTCCAAGTAATATTCGGCATGTTAATTACATTGCCGGTTGCGAAATTGCATTATCTCTTATAGTTTCCGAGATATGGACTATCAATAATTTACACCTTAGGCTCTGCTTCTAACTTGGGCCCAAATTGTAAAATGGTCTTATCTATTGGCGATTTCGTTCCAATTCACATTCCAAGTAATATTCGGCATGCTAATTACATTGCCGGTTGCCAAATTGCATTATATCTTATAGTTTCCGAGATATGGACTATGGATAATTTACACCTTAGGCTCTGCTTCTAACTTGGGCCCAAATTGTAAAATGGTCTTATCTATTGGCGATTTCGTTCCAATTCACATTCCAAGTAATATTCGGCATGCTAATTACATTGCCGGTTGCCAAATTGCATTATCTCTTATAGTTTCCGAGATATGGACTATCGATAATTTACACCTTAGGCTCTGCTTCTAACTTGGGCCCAAATTGTAAAATGGTCTTCTCTATTGGCGATTTCGTTCCAATTCACATTCCAAGTAATATTCGGCATGCTAATTACATTGCGGGTTCCCAAATTGCATTATCTCTTATAGTTTCCGAGATATGGACTATCGATTATTTTTAACCTTAGGCTCTGCTTCTAACTTGGGCCCAAACTGTAAAATGGTCTTATCTATTGGCGATTTCGTTCCAATTCACATTCCAAGTAGTATTCGGCATGCTAATTACATTGCCGGTTGCCAAATTGCATTATCTCTTATAGTTTCCGAGATATGGACTATCGATAATTTACACCTTAGGCTCTGCTTCTAACTTGGGCCCAAATTGTAAAATGGTCTTATCTATTGGCGATTTCGTTCCAATTCACATTCCAAGTAATATTCGGCATGCTAATTACATTGCCGGTTCCCAAATTGCATTATCTCTTATAGTTTCCGAGATGTGGACTATCGATTATTTTTAACCTTAGGCTCTGCTTCTAACTTGGGCCCAAACTGTAAAATGGTCTTATCTATTGGCGATTTCGTTCCAATTCACATTCCAAGTAGTATTCGGCATGCTAATTACATTGCCGGTTACCAAATTGAATTATCTCCTATAGTTTCCGAGATATGGACTATCGATAATTTACACCTTAGGCTCTGCTTCTAACTTGGGCCCAAATTGTAAAATGGTCTTACCTATTGGCGATTTCGTTCCAATTCACATTCCAAGTAATATTCGGCATGCTAATTACATTGCCGGTGGCCAAGTTGCATTATCTCTTATAGTTTCCGAGATATGGACTATCGATTATTTTTAACCTTAAGCTCTGCTTCTAACTTGGGCCCAAACTGTAAAATGGTCTTATCTATTGACGATTTCGTTCCAATTCACATTCCAAGTAGTATTCGGCATGCTAATTACATTGCCGGTTGCCAAATTGCATTATCTCTTATAGTTTCCGAGATATGGACTATCGATAATTTACACCTTAGGCTCTGCTTCTAACTTGGGCCCAAATTGCAAAATGGTCTTATCTATTGGCGATTTCGTTCCAATTCACATTCCAAGTAGTATTCGGCATGCTAATTACATTGCCGGTTGCCAAATTGCATTATCTCTTATAGTTTCCGAGATATGGACTATCGATTATTTACACCTTAGGCTCTGCTTCTAACTTGGGCCCAAATTGTAAAATGGTCTTATCTATTGGCGATTTCGTTCCAATTTACATTCCAAGTAATATTCGGCATGCTAATTACATTGCCGGTTGCCAAATTGCATTATCTCTTATAGTTTCCGAAATATGGACTATCGATAATTTACACCTTAGGCTCTTCTTCTAACTTGGGCCCAAATTGTAAAATGGTCTTATCTATTGGCGATTTCGTTCCAATTCACATTCCAAGTAATATTCGGCATGCTAATTACATTGCCGGTGGCCAAGTTGCATTATCTCTTATAGTTTCCGAGATATGGACTATCGATAATTTACACCTTAGGCTCTGCTTCTAACTTGGGCCCAAATTGTAAAATGGTCTTATCTATTGGCGATTTCGTTCCAATTCACATTCCAAGTAATATTCGGCATGCTAATTACATTGCCGGTTCCCAAATTGCATTATCTCTTATAGTTTCCGAGATATGGACTATCGATTATTTTTAACCTTAGGCTCTGCTTCTAACTTGGGCCCAATCTGTAAAATGGTATTATCTATTGGCGATTTCGTTCCAATTCACATTCCAAGTAGTATTCGGCATGCTAATTACATTGCCGGTGGCCAAGTTGCATTATCTCTTATAGTTTCCGAGATATGGACTATCGATAATTTACACCTTAGGCTCTGCTTCTAACTTGGGCCCAAATTGTAAAATGGTCTTATCTATTGGCGATTTCGTTCCAATTCACATTCCAGGTTCGTCCATCGATCGATGGACGAACCTAATTACATTGCCGGTTCCCAAATTGCATTACCTCTTATAGTTTCCGAGATATGGACTATCGATTATTTTTAACCTTAGGCTCTGCTTCTAACTTGGGCCCAAACTGTAAAATGGTCTTATCTATTGACGATTTCGTTCCAATTCACATTCCAAGTAGTATTCGGCATGCTAATTACATTGCCGGTTGCCAAATTGCATTATCTCTTATAGTTTCCGAGATATGGACTATCGATAATTTACACCTTAGGCTCTGCTTCTAACTTGGGCCCAAATTGTAAAATGGTCTTATCTATTGGCGATTTCGTCCCAATTCACATTCCAAGTAATATTCGGCATGCTAATTACATTGCCAATTGCCAAATTGCATTATCTCTTATAGTTCCCGAGATATGGACTATGGATAATTTACACCTTAGGCTCTGCTTCTAACTTGGGCACAAATTGTAAAATAGTCTTATCTATTGGCGATTTCATTCCAATTCACATTCCAAGTAATATTCGGCATGCTAATTACATTGCCGGTTGCCAAATTGCATTATCTCTTATAGTTTCCGAGTTATGGACTATCGATAATTTACACCTTAGGCTCTGCTTCTAACTTGGGCCCAAATTGTAAAATGGTCTAATCTATTGGCGATTTCGTTCCAATTCACATACCAAGTAATATTCGGCATGCTAATTACATTGCCGGTTGCCAAATTGCATTATCTCTTATAGTTTCCGAGATATGGACTATCGGTAATTTACACCTTAGGCTCTGCTTCTAACTTGGTCCCAAATTGTAAAATCGTCTTATCTATTGGCGATTTCGTTCCAATTCACATTCCAAGTGGTATTCGGCATGCTAATTACATTGCCGGTTGCCAAATTTCATTATCTCTTTTAGTTTCCGAGATATGGACTATCGATAATTTACACCTTAGGCTCTGCTTCTAACTTGGGCCCAAATTGTAAAATGGTCTTATCTATTGGCGATTTCGTTCCAATTCACATTCCAAGTAATATTCGGCATGCTAATTACATTGCCGGTTGCCAAATTGAATTATCTCTTATAGTTTCCGAGATATGGACTATCGATAATTTACACCTTAGGCTCTGCTTCTAACTTGGGCCCAAATTGTAAAATGGTCTTATCTATTGGCGATTTCGTCCCTATTCACATTCCAAGTAATATTCGGCATGCTAATTACATTGCCGGTTGCGAAACTGCATTATCTCTTATAGTTTCCGAGATATGGACTATCGATAATTTACACCTTAGGCTCTGCTTCTAACTTGGGCCCAAATTGTAAAATGGTCTTATCTATTGGCGATTTCGTTCCAATTCACATTCCAAGTAATATTCGGCATGCTAATTACATTGCCGGTTGCCAAATTGCATTATCTCTTATAGTTTCCGAGATACGGACTATCGATAATTTACACCTTAGGCTCTGCTTCTAACTTGGGCCCAAATTGTAAAATGGTCTTATCTATTGGCGATTTCGTTCCAATTCACACTCCAAGTAATATTCGGCATGTTAATTACATTGCCGGTTGCGAAATTGCATTATCTCTTATAGTTTCCGAGATATGGACTATCAATAATTTACACCTTAGGCTCTGCTTCTAACTTGGGCCCAAATTGTAAAATGGTCTTATCTATTGGCGATTTCGTTCCAATTCACATTCCAAGTAATATTCGGCATGCTAATTACATTGCCGGTTGCCAAATTGCATTATATCTTATAGTTTCCGAGATATGGACTATGGATAATTTACACCTTAGGCTCTGCTTCTAACTTGGGCCCAAATTGTAAAATGGTCTTATCTATTGGCGATTTCGTTCCAATTCACATTCCAAGTAATATTCGGCATGCTAATTACATTGCCGGTTGCCAAATTGCATTATCTCTTATAGTTTCCGAGATATGGACTATCGATAATTTACACCTTAGGCTCTGCTTCTAACTTGGGCCCAAATTGTAAAATGGTCTTCTCTATTGGCGATTTCGTTCCAATTCACATTCCAAGTAATATTCGGCATGCTAATTACATTGCGGGTTCCCAAATTGCATTATCTCTTATAGTTTCCGAGATATGGACTATCGATTATTTTTAACCTTAGGCTCTGCTTCTAACTTGGGCCCAAACTGTAAAATGGTCTTATCTATTGGCGATTTCGTTCCAATTCACATTCCAAGTAGTATTCGGCATGCTAATTACATTGCCGGTTGCCAAATTGCATTATCTCTTATAGTTTCCGAGATATGGACTATCGATAATTTACACCTTAGGCTCTGCTTCTAACTTGGGCCCAAATTGTAAAATGGTCTTATCTATTGGCGATTTCGTTCCAATTCACATTCCAAGTAATATTCGGCATGCTAATTACATTGCCGGTTCCCAAATTGCATTATCTCTTATAGTTTCCGAGATATGGACTATCGATTATTTTTAACCTTAGGCTCTGCTTCTAACTTGGGCCCAAACTGTAAAATGGTCTTATCTATTGGTGATTTCGTTCCAATTCACATTCCAAGTAGTATTCGGCATGCTAATTACATTGCCGGTTACCAAATTGATTTATCTCCTATAGTTTCCGAGATATGGACTATCGATAATTTACACCTTAGGCTCTGCTTCTAACTTGGGCCCAAATTGTAAAATGGTCTTACCTATTGGCGATTTCGTTCCAATTCACATTCCAAGTAATATTCGGCATGCTAATTACATTGCCGGTGGCCAAGTTGCATTATCTCTTATAGTTTCCGAGATATGGACTATCGATTATTTTTAACCTTAGGCTCTGCTTCTAACTTGGGCCCAAACTGTAAAATGGTCTTATCTATTGACGATTTCGTTCCAATTCACATTCCAAGTAGTATTCGGCATGCTAATTACATTGCCGGTTGCCAAATTGCATTATCTCTTATAGTTTCCGAGATATGGACTATCGATAATTTACACCTTAGGCTCTGCTTCTAACTTGGGCCCAAATTGCAAAATGGTCTTATCTATTGGCGATTTCGTTCCAATTCACATTCCAAGTAATATTCGGCATGCTAATTACATTGCCGGTGGCCAAATTGAATTATCTCTTATAGTTTCCGAGATATGGACTATCGATAATTTACACCTTAGGCTCTGTTTCTAACTTGGGCCCAAATTGTAAAATGGTCTTATCTATTGGCGATTTCGTTCCAATTCACATTCCAAGTAATATTCGGCATGCTAATTACATTGCCGGTTGCCAAATTGCATTATCTCTTATAGTTTCCGAGATATGGACTATCGATAATTTACACCTTAGGCTCTGCTTCTAACTTGGGCCCAAATTGTAAAATGGTCTTATCTATTGGCGATTTCGTTCCAATTCACATTCCAAGTAATATTCGGCATGCTAATTACATTGCCGGTTGCCAAATTGCATTATCTCTTATAGTTTCCGAGATATGGACTATCGATAATTTACACCTTAGGCTCTGCTTCTAACTTGGGCCCAAATTGTAATATGGTCTTATCTATTGGCGATTTCGTTCCAATTCACATTCCAAGTAATATTCGGCATGCTAATTACATTGCCGGTTGCCAAATTGCATTATCTCTTATAGTTTCCGAGATATGGACTATCGATAATTTACACCTTAGGCTCTGCTTCTAACTTGGGCCCAAATAGTAAAATGGTCTTATCTATTGGCGATTTCGTTCCAATTCACATTCCAAGTAATATTCGGCATGCTCATTACATTGCCGGTTGCCAAATTGCATTATCTCTTATAGTTTCCGAGATATGGACTATGGATAATTTACACCTTAGGCTCTGCTTCTAACTTGGGCCCAAATTGTAAAATGGTCTTATCTATTGGCGATTTCGTTCCAATTCACATTCCAAGTAATATTCGGCATGCTAATTACATTGCCGGTTGCCAAATTGCATTATCTCTTATAGTTTCCGAGATATGGACTATGGATAATTTACACCTTAGGCTCTGCTTCTAACTTGGGCCCAAATTGTAAAATGGTCTTATCTATTGGCGATTTCGTTCCAATTCACATTCCAAGTAATATTCGGCATGCTAATTACATTGCCGGTTGCTAAATTGCATTATCTCTTATAGTTTCCGAGATATGGACTATCGATAATTTACATCTTAGGCTCTGCTTCTAACTTGGGCCCAAATTGAAAAATGGTCTTATCTATTGCCGATTTCGTTCCAATTCACATTCCAAGTAATATTCGGCATGCTAATTACATTGCCGGTTGCCAAATTGCATTATCTCTTATAGTTTCCGAGATATGGACTATCGATAATTTACATCTTAGGCTCTGCTTCTAACTTGGGCCCAAATTGTAAAATGGTCTTATCTATTGCCGATTTCGTTCCAATTCACATTCCAAGTAATATTCGGCATGCTAATTACATTGCCGGTTGCCAAATTGCATTATCTCTTATAGTTTCCGAGATATGGACTATCGATAATTTACACCTTAGGCTCTGCTTCTAACTTGGGCCCAAATTGTAAAATGGTCTTATCTATTGGCGATTTCGTTCCAATTCACATTCCAAGTAATATTCGGCATGCTAATTACATTGCCGGTTGCCAAATTGCATTATCCTTGTAGTTTCCGAGATATGGACTATCGATAATTTACACCTTAGGCTCTGCTTATAACTTGGGCCCAAATTGTAAAATCGCCTTATCTATTGGCGATTTCGTTCCAATTCACATTCCAAGTAGTATTCGGCATGCTAATTACATTGCCGGTTGCCAAATTGCATTATCTCTTATAGTTTCCGAGATATGGACTATCGATAATTTACACCATAGGCTCTGCTTCTAACTTTTGCCCAAATTGTAAAATGGTCTTATCTATTGGCGATTTCGTTCCAATTCACATTCCAAGTAATATTCGGCATGCTAATTACATTGCCGGTTGCCAAATTGAATTATCTCTTATAGTTTCCGAGATATGGACTATCGATAATTTACACCTTAGGCTCTGCTTCTAACTTGGGCCCAAATTGTAAAATGGTCTTATCTATTGGCGATTTCGTTCCAATTCACATTCCAAGTAGTATTCGGCATGCTAATTACATTGCCGGTTGCCAAATTGCATTATCTCTTATAGTTTCCGAGATATGGACTATCGATTATTTACACCTTAGGCTCTGCTTCTAACTTGGGCCCAAATTGTAAAATGGTCTTATCTATTGGCGATTTCGTTCCAATTCACATTCCAAGTAATATTCGGCATGCTAATTACATTGCCGGTGGCCAAGTTGCATTATCTCTTATAGTTTCCGAGATATGGACTATCGATAATTTACACCTTAGGCTCTGCTTCTAACTTGGGCCCAAATTGTAAAATGGTCTTATCTATTGGCGATTTCGTTCCAATTCACATTCCAAGTAATATTCGGCATGCTAATTACATTGCCGGTTCCCAAATTGCATTATCTCTTATAGTTTCCGAGATATGGACTATCGATTATTTTTAACCTTAGGCTCTGCTTCTAACTTGGGCCCAAACTGTAAAATGGTCTTATCTATTGGTGATTTCGTTCCAATTCACATTCCAAGTAGTATTCGGCATGCTAATTACATTGCCGGTTACCAAATTGATTTATCTCCTATAGTTTCCGAGATATGGACTATCGATAATTTACACCTTAGGCTCTGCTTCTAACTTGGGCCCAAATTGTAAAATGGTCTTACCTATTGGCGATTTCGTTCCAATTCACATTCCAAGTAATATTCGGCATGCTAATTACATTGCCGGTGGCCAAGTTGCATTATCTCTTATAGTTTCCGAGATATGGACTATCGATTATTTTTAACCTTAGGCTCTGCTTCTAACTTGGGCCCAAACTGTAAAATGGTCTTATCTATTGACGATTTCGTTCCAATTCACATTCCAAGTAGTATTCGGCATGCTAATTACATTGCCGGTTGCCAAATTGCATTATCTCTTATAGTTTCCGAGATATGGACTATCGATAATTTACACCTTAGGCTCTGCTTCTAACTTGGGCCCAAATTGCAAAATGGTCTTATCTATTGGCGATTTCGTTCCAATTCACATTCCAAGTAATATTCGGCATGCTAATTACATTGCCGGTGGCCAAATTGAATTATCTCTTATAGTTTCCGAGATATGGACTATCGATAATTTACACCTTAGGCTCTGTTTCTAACTTGGGCCCAAATTGTAAAATGGTCTTATCTATTGGCGATTTCGTTCCAATTCACATTCCAAGTAATATTCGGCATGCTAATTACATTGCCGGTTGCCAAATTGCATTATCTCTTATAGTTTCCGAGATATGGACTATCGATAATTTACACCTTAGGCTCTGCTTCTAACTTGGGCCCAAATTGTAAAATGGTCTTATCTATTGGCGATTTCGTTCCAATTCACATTCCAAGTAATATTCGGCATGCTAATTACATTGCCGGTTGCCAAATTGCATTATCTCTTATAGTTTCCGAGATATGGACTATCGATAATTTACACCTTAGGCTCTGCTTCTAACTTGGGCCCAAATTGTAATATGGTCTTATCTATTGGCGATTTCGTTCCAATTCACATTCCAAGTAATATTCGGCATGCTAATTACATTGCCGGTTGCCAAATTGCATTATCTCTTATAGTTTCCGAGATATGGACTATCGATAATTTACACCTTAGGCTCTGCTTCTAACTTGGGCCCAAATAGTAAAATGGTCTTATCTATTGGCGATTTCGTTCCAATTCACATTCCAAGTAATATTCGGCATGCTCATTACATTGCCGGTTGCCAAATTGCATTATCTCTTATAGTTTCCGAGATATGGACTATGGATAATTTACACCTTAGGCTCTGCTTCTAACTTGGGCCCAAATTGTAAAATGGTCTTATCTATTGGCGATTTCGTTCCAATTCACATTCCAAGTAATATTCGGCATGCTAATTACATTGCCGGTTGCCAAATTGCATTATCTCTTATAGTTTCCGAGATATGGACTATGGATAATTTACACCTTAGGCTCTGCTTCTAACTTGGGCCCAAATTGTAAAATGGTCTTATCTATTGGCGATTTCGTTCCAATTCACATTCCAAGTAATATTCGGCATGCTAATTACATTGCCGGTTGCTAAATTGCATTATCTCTTATAGTTTCCGAGATATGGACTATCGATAATTTACATCTTAGGCTCTGCTTCTAACTTGGGCCCAAATTGAAAAATGGTCTTATCTATTGCCGATTTCGTTCCAATTCACATTCCAAGTAATATTCGGCATGCTAATTACATTGCCGGTTGCCAAATTGCATTATCTCTTATAGTTTCCGAGATATGGACTATCGATAATTTACATCTTAGGCTCTGCTTCTAACTTGGGCCCAAATTGTAAAATGGTCTTATCTATTGCCGATTTCGTTCCAATTCACATTCCAAGTAATATTCGGCATGCTAATTACATTGCCGGTTGCCAAATTGCATTATCTCTTATAGTTTCCGAGATATGGACTATCGATAATTTACACCTTAGGCTCTGCTTCTAACTTGGGCCCAAATTGTAAAATGGTCTTATCTATTGGCGATTTCGTTCCAATTCACATTCCAAGTAATATTCGGCATGCTAATTACATTGCCGGTTGCCAAATTGCATTATCTCTTGTAGTTTCCGAGATATGGACTATCGATAATTTACACCTTAGGCTCTGCTTATAACTTGGGCCCAAATTGTAAAATCGCCTTATCTATTGGCGATTTCGTTCCAATTCACATTCCAAGTAGTATTCGGCATGCTAATTACATTGCCGGTTGCCAAATTGCATTATCTCTTATAGTTTCCGAGATATGGACTATCGATAATTTACACCATAGGCTCTGCTTCTAACTTTTGCCCAAATTGTAAAATGGTCTTATCTATTGGCGATTTCGTTCCAATTCACATTCCAAGTAATATTCGGCATGCTAATTACATTGCCGGTTGCCAAATTGAATTATCTCTTATAGTTTCCGAGATATGGACTATCGATAATTTACACCTTAGGCTCTGCTTCTAACTTGGGCCCAAATTGTAAAATGGTCTTATCTATTGGCGATTTCGTTCCAATTCACATTCCAAGTAGTATTCGGCATGCTAATTACATTGCCGGTTGCCAAATTGCATTATCTCTTATAGTTTCCGAGATATGGACTATCGATTATTTACACCTTAGGCTCTGCTTCTAACTTGGGCCCAAATTGTAAAATGGTCTTATCTATTGGCGATTTCGTTCCAATTCACATTCCAAGTAATATTCGGCATGCTAATTACATTGCCGGTGGCCAAGTTGCATTATCTCTTATAGTTTCCGAGATATGGACTATCGATAATTTACACCTTAGGCTCTGCTTCTAACTTGGGCCCAAATTGTAAAATGGTCTTATCTATTGGCGATTTCGTTCCAATTCACATTCCAAGTAATATTCGGCATGCTAATTACATTGCCGGTTCCCAAATTGCATTATCTCTTATAGTTTCCGAGATATGGACTATCGATTATTTTTAACCTTAGGCTCTGCTTCTAACTTGGGCCCAATCTGTAAAATGGTATTATCTATTGGCGATTTCGTTCCAATTCACATTCCAAGTAGTATTCGGCATGCTAATTACATTGCCGGTTACCAAATTGAATTATCTCCTATAGTTTCCGAGATATGGACTATCGATAATTTACACCTTAGGCTCTGCTTCTAACTTGGGCCCAAATTGTAAAATGGTCTTACCTATTGGCGATTTCGTTCCAATTCACATTCCAAGTAATATTCGGCATGCTAATTACATTGCCGGTGGCCAAGTTGCATTATCTCTTATAGTTTCCGAGATATGGACTATCGATAATTTACACCTTAGGCTCTGCTTCTAACTTGGGCCCAAATTGTAAAATGGTCTTATCTATTGGCGATTTCGTTCCAATTCACATTCCAAGTAATATTCGGCATGCTAATTACATTGCCGGTTCCCAAATTGCATTATCTCTTATAGTTTCCGAGATATGGACTATCGATTATTTTTAACCTTAGGCTCTGCTTCTAACTTGGGCCCAAACTGTAAAATGGTCTTATCTATTAACGATTTCGTTCCAATTCACATTCCAAGTAGTATTCGGCATGCTAATTACATTGCCGGTTGCCAAATTGCATTATATCTTATAGTTTCCGAGATATGGACTATCGATAATTTACACCTTAGGCTCTGCTTCTAACTTGGGCCCAAATTGTAAAATGGTCTTATCTATTGGCGATTTCGTCCCAATTCACATTCCAAGTAATATTCGGCATGCTAATTACATTGCCAATTGCCAAATTGCATTATCTCTTATAGTTCCCGAGATATGGACTATGGATAATTTACACCTTAGGCTCTGCTTCTAACTTGGGCACAAATTGTAAAATAGTCTTATCTATTGGCGATTTCATTCCAATTCACATTCCAAGTAATATTCGGCATGCTAATTACATTGCCGGTTGCCAAATTGCATTATCTCTTATAGTTTCCGAGTTATGGACTATCGATAATTTACACCTTAGGCTCTGCTTCTAACTTGGGCCCAAATTGTAAAATGGTCTAATCTATTGGCGATTTCGTTCCAATTCACATACCAAGTAATATTCGGCATGCTAATTACATTGCCGGTTGCCAAATTGCATTATCTCTTATAGTTTCCGAGATATGGACTATCGGTAATTTACACCTTAGGCTCTGCTTCTAACTTGGTCCCAAATTGTAAAATCGTCTTATCTATTGGCGATTTCGTTCCAATTCACATTCCAAGTGGTATTCGGCATGCTAATTACATTGCCGGTTGCCAAATTTCATTATCTCTTTTAGTTTCCGAGATATGGACTATCGATAATTTACACCTTAGGCTCTGCTTCTAACTTGGGCCCAAATTGTTAAATGGTCTTATCTATTGGCGATTTCGTTCCAATTCACATTCCAAGTAGTATTCGGCATGCTAATTACATTGCCGGTTGCCAAATTGAATTATCTCTTATAGTTTCCGAGATATGGACTATCGATAATTTACACCTTAGGCTCTGCTTCTAACTTGGGCCCAAATTGTAAAATGGTCTTATCTATTGGCGATTTCGTCCCAATTCACATTCCAAGTAGTATTCGGCATGCTAATTACATTGCCGGTTGCCAAATTGCATTATCTCTTATAGTTTCCGAGATATGGACTATCGATTATTTACACCTTAGGCTCTGCTTCTAACTTGGGCCCAAATTGTAAAATGGTCTTATCTATTGGCGATTTCGTTCCAATTCACATTCCAAGTAATATTCGGCATGCTAATTACATTGCCGGTGGCCAAGTTGCATTATCTCTTATAGTTTCCGAGATATGGACTATCGATAATTTACACCTTAGGCTCTGCTTCTAACTTGGGCCCAAATTGTAAAATGGTCTTATCTATTGGCGATTTCGTTCCAATTCACATTCCAAGTAATATTCGGCATGCTAATTACATTGCCGGTGGCCAAGTTGCATTATCTCTTATAGTTTCCGAGATATGGACTATCGATAATTTACACCTTAGGCTCTGCTTCTAACTTGGGCCCAAATTGTAAAATGGTCTTATCTATTGGCGATTTCGTTCCAATTCACATTCCAAGTAATATTCGGCATGCTAATTACATTGCCGGTTCCCAAATTGCATTATCTCTTATAGTTTCCGAGATATGGACTATCGATTATTTACACCTTAGGCTCTGCTTCTAACTTGGGCCCAAATTGTAAAATGGTCTTATCTATTGGCGATTTCGTTCCAATTCACATTCCAAGTAGTATTCGGCATGCTAATTACATTGCCGGTTGCCAAATTGCATTATCTCTTATAGTTTCCGAGATATGGACTATCGATTATTTACACCTTAGGCTCTGCTTCTAACTTGGGCCCAAATTGTAAAATGGTCTTATCTATTGGCGATTTCGTTCCAATTCACATTCCAAGTAATATTCGGCATGCTAATTACATTGCCGGTGGCCAAGTTGCATTATCTCTTATAGTTTCCGAGATACGGACTATCGATAATTTACACCTTAGGCTCTGCTTCTAACTTGGGCCCAAATTGTAAAATGGTCTTATCTATTGGCGATTTCGTTCCAATTCACATTCCAAGTAATATTCGGCATGCTAATTACATTGCCGGTTCCCAAATTGCATTATCTCTTATAGTTTCCGAGATATGGACTATCGATTATTTTTAACCTTAGGCTCTGCTTCTAACTTGGGCCCAATCTGTAAAATGGTATTATCTATTGGCGATTTCGTTCCAATTCACATTCCAAGTAGTATTCGGCATGCTAATTACATTGCCGGTTACCAAATTGAATTATCTCTTATAGTTTCCGAGATATGGACTATCGATAATTTACACCTTAGGCTCTGCTTCTAACTTGGGCCCAAATTGTAAAATGGTCTTACCTATTGGCGATTTCGTTCCAATTCACATTCCAAGTAATATTCGGCATGCTAATTACATTGCCGGTGGCCAAGTTGCATTATCTCTTATAGTTTCCGAGATATGGACTATCGATAATTTACACCTTAGGCTCTGCTTCTAACTTGGGCCCAAATTGTAAAATGGTCTTATCTATTGGCGATTTCGTTCCAATTCACATTCCAAGTAATATTCGGCATGCTAATTACATTGCCGGTTCCCAAATTGCATTATCTCTTATAGTTTCCGAGATATGGGCTATCGATTATTTTTAACCTTAGGCTCTGCTTCTAACTTGGGCCCAAACTGTAAAATGGTCTTATCTATTGACGATTTCGTTCCAATTCACATTCCAAGTAGTATTCGGCATGCTAATTACATTGCCGGTTGCCAAATTGCATTATCTCTTATAGTTTCCGAGATATGGACTATCGATAATTTACACCTTAGGCTCTGCTTCTAACTTGGGCCCAAATTGTAAAATGGTCTTATCTATTGGCGATTTCGTCCCAATTCACATTCCAAGTAATATTCGGCATGCTAATTACATTGCCAATTGCCAAATTGCATTATCTCTTATAGTTCCCGAGATATGGACTATGGATAATTTACACCTTAGGCTCTGCTTCTAACTTGGGCACAAATTGTAAAATAGTCTTATCTATTGGCGATTTCATTCCAATTCACATTCCAAGTAATATTCGGCATGCTAATTACATTGCCGGTTGCCAAATTGCATTATCTCTTATAGTTTCCGAGATATGGACTATCGGTAATTTACACCTTAGGCTCTGCTTCTAACTTGGTCCCAAATTGTAAAATCGTCTTATCTATTGGCGATTTCGTTCCAATTCACATTCCAAGTTGTATTCGGCATGCTAATTACATTGCCGGTTGCCAAATTTCATTATCTCTTTTAGTTTCCGAGATATGGACTATCGATAATTTACACCTTAGGCTCTGCTTCTAACTTGGGCCCAAATTGTAAAATGGTCTTATCTATTGGCGATTTCGTTCCAATTCACATTCCAAGTAATATTCGGCATGCTAATTACATTGCCGGTTGCCAAATTGAATTATCTCTTATAGTTTCCGAGATATGGACTATCGATAATTTACACCTTAGGCTCTGCTTCTAACTTGGGCCCAAATTGTAAATGGTCTTATCTATTGGCGATTTCGTCCCAATTCACATTCCAAGTAATATTCGGCATGCTAATTACATTGCCGGTTGCGAAATTGCATTATCTCTTATAGTTTCCGAGATATGGACTATCGATAATTTACACCTTAGGCTCTGCTTCTAACTTGGGCCCAAATTGTAAAATGGTCTTATCTATTGGCGATTTCGTTCCAATTCACATTCCAAGTAATATTCGGCATGCTAATTACATTGCCGGTTGCCAAATTGCATTATCTCTTATAGTTTCCGAGATACGGACTATCGATAATTTACACCTTAGGCTCTGCTTCTAACTTGGGCCCAAATTGTAAAATGGTCTTATCTATTGGCGATTTCGTTCCAATTCACACTCCAAGTAATATTCGGCATGTTAATTACATTGCCGGTTGCGAAATTGCATTATCTCTTATAGTTTCCGAGATATGGACTATCAATAATTTACACCTTAGGCTCTGCTTCTAACTTGGGCCCAAATTGTAAAATGGTCTTATCTATTGGCGATTTCGTTCCAATTCACATTCCAAGTAATATTCGGCATGCTAATTACATTGCCGGTTGCCAAATTGCATTATATCTTATAGTTTCCGAGATATGGACTATGGATAATTTACACCTTAGGCTCTGCTTCTAACTTGGGCCCAAATTGTAAAATGGTCTTATCTATTGGCGATTTCGTTCCAATTCACATTCCAAGTAATATTCGGCATGCTAATTACATTGCCGGTTGCCAAATTGCATTATCTCTTATAGTTTCCGAGATATGGACTATCGATAATTTACACCTTAGGCTCTGCTTCTAACTTGGGCCCAAATTGTAAAATGGTCTTCTCTATTGGCGATTTCGTTCCAATTCACATTCCAAGTAATATTCGGCATGCTAATTACATTGCGGGTTCCCAAATTGCATTATCTCTTATAGTTTCCGAGATATGGACTATCGATTATTTTTAACCTTAGGCTCTGCTTCTAACTTGGGCCCAAACTGTAAAATGGTCTTATCTATTGGCGATTTCGTTCCAATTCACATTCCAAGTAGTATTCGGCATGCTAATTACATTGCCGGTTGCCAAATTGCATTATCTCTTATAGTTTCCGAGATATGGACTATCGATAATTTACACCTTAGGCTCTGCTTCTAACTTGGGCCCAAATTGTAAAATGGTCTTATCTATTGGCGATTTCGTTCCAATTCACATTCCAAGTAATATTCGGCATGCTAATTACATTGCCGGTTCCCAAATTGCATTATCTCTTATAGTTTCCGAGATATGGACTATCGATTATTTTTAACCTTAGGCTCTGCTTCTAACTTGGGCCCAAACTGTAAAATGGTCTTATCTATTGGCGATTTCGTTCCAATTCACATTCCAAGTAGTATTCGGCATGCTAATTACATTGCCGGTTACCAAATTGATTTATCTCCTATAGTTTCCGAGATATGGACTATCGATAATTTACACCTTAGGCTCTGCTTCTAACTTGGGCCCAAATTGTAAAATGGTCTTACCTATTGGCGATTTCGTTCCAATTCACATTCCAAGTAATATTCGGCATGCTAATTATATTGCCGGTGGCCAAGTTGCATTATCTCTTATAGTTTCCGAGATATGGACTATCGATTATTTTTAACCTTAGGCTCTGCTTCTAACTTGGGCCCAAACTGTAAAATGGTCTTATCTATTGACGATTTCGTTCCAATTCACATTCCAAGTAGTATTCGGCATGCTAATTACATTGCCGGTTGCCAAATTGCATTATCTCTTATAGTTTCCGAGATATGGACTATCGATAATTTACACCTTAGGCTCTGCTTCTAACTTGGGCCCAAATTGCAAAATGGTCTTATCTATTGGCGATTTCGTTCCAATTCACATTCCAAGTAATATTCGGCATGCTAATTACATTGCCGGTGGCCAAATTGAATTATCTCTTATAGTTTCCGAGATATGGACTATCGATAATTTACACCTTAGGCTCTGTTTCTAACTTGGGCCCAAATTGTAAAATGGTCTTATCTATTGGCGATTTCGTTCCAATTCACATTCCAAGTAATATTCGGCATGCTAATTACATTGCCGGTTGCCAAATTGCATTATCTCTTATAGTTTCCGAGATATGGACTATCGATAATTTACACCTTAGGCTCTGCTTCTAACTTGGGCCCAAATTGTAAAATGGTCTTATCTATTGGCGATTTCGTTCCAATTCACATTCCAAGTAATATTCGGCATGCTAATTACATTGCCGGTTGCCAAATTGCATTATCTCTTATAGTTTCCGAGATATGGACTATCGATAATTTACACCTTAGGCTCTGCTTCTAACTTGGGCCCAAATTGTAATATGGTCTTATCTATTGGCGATTTCGTTCCAATTCACATTCCAAGTAATATTCGGCATGCTAATTACATTGCCGGTTGCCAAATTGCATTATCTCTTATAGTTTCCGAGATATGGACTATCGATAATTTACACCTTAGGCTCTGCTTCTAACTTGGGCCCAAATAGTAAAATGGTCTTATCTATTGGCGATTTCGTTCCAATTCACATTCCAAGTAATATTCGGCATGCTCATTACATTGCCGGTTGCCAAATTGCATTATCTCTTATAGTTTCCGAGATATGGACTATGGATAATTTACACCTTAGGCTCTGCTTCTAACTTGGGCCCAAATTGTAAAATGGTCTTATCTATTGGCGATTTCGTTCCAATTCACATTCCAAGTAATATTCGGCATGCTAATTACATTGCCGGTTGCCAAATTGCATTATCTCTTATAGTTTCCGAGATATGGACTATGGATAATTTACACATTAGGCTCTGCTTCTAACTTGGGCCCAAATTGTAAAATGGTCTTATCTATTGGCGATTTCGTTCCAATTCACATTCCAAGTAATATTCGGCATGCTAATTACATTGCCGGTTGCTAAATTGCATTATCTCTTATAGTTTCCGAGATATGGACTATCGATAATTTACATCTTAGGCTCTGCTTCTAACTTGGGCCCAAATTGAAAAATGGTCTTATCTATTGCCGATTTCGTTCCAATTCACATTCCAAGTAATATTCGGCATGCTAATTACATTGCCGGTTGCCAAATTGCATTATCTCTTATAGTTTCCGAGATATGGACTATCGATAATTTACATCTTAGGCTCTGCTTCTAACTTGGGCCCAAATTGTAAAATGGTCTTATCTATTGCCGATTTCGTTCCAATTCACATTCCAAGTAATATTCGGCATGCTAATTACATTGCCGGTTGCCAAATTGCATTATCTCTTATAGTTTCCGAGATATGGACTATCGATAATTTACACCTTAGGCTCTGCTTCTAACTTGGGCCCAAATTGTAAAATGGTCTTATCTATTGGCGATTTCGTTCCAATTCACATTCCAAGTAATATTCGGCATGCTAATTACATTGCCGGTTGCCAAATTGCATTATCTCTTGTAGTTTCCGAGATATGGACTATCGATAATTTACACCTTAGGCTCTGCTTATAACTTGGGCCCAAATTGTAAAATCGCCTTATCTATTGGCGATTTCGTTCCAATTCACATTCCAAGTAATATTCGGCATGCTAAATACATTGCCGGTTGCCAAATTGCATTATCTCTTATAGTTTCCGAGATATGGACTATCGATAATTTACACCTTAGGCTCTGCTTCTAACTTGGGCCCAAATTGTAAAATGGTCTTATCTATTGGCGATTTCGTTCCAATTCACGTTCCAAGTAATATTCGGCATGCTAATTACATTGCCGGTTGCCAAATTGCATTATCTCTTATAGTTTCCGAGATATGGACTATCGATAAATTACACCTTAGGCTCTGCTTCTAACATGGGCCCAAATTGTAAAATCGTCTTATCTATTGGCGATTTCGTTCCAATTCACATTCCAAGTAATACTCGGCATGCTAATTACATTGCCGGTTGCCAAATTGCATTATCTCTTATAGTTTCCGAGATATGGACTATCGATAATTTACACCATAGGCTCTGCTTCTAACTTTTGCCCAAATTGTAAAATGGTCTTATCTATTGGCGATTTCGTTCCAATTCACATTCCAAGTAATATTCGGCATGCTAATTACATTGCCGGTTGCCAAATTGATTTATCTCTTATAGTTTCCGAGATATGGACTATCGATAATTTACACCTTAGGCTCTGCTTCTAACTTGGGCCCAAATTGTAAAATGGTCTTATCTATTGGCGATTTCGTTCCAATTCACATTCCAAGTAGTATTCGGCATGCTAATTACATTGCCGGTTGCCAAATTGCATTATCTATTATAGTTTCCGAGATATGGACTATCGATTATTTACACCTTAGGCTCTGCTTCTAACTTGGGCCCAAATTGTAAAATGGTCTTATCTATTGGCGATTTCGTTCCAATTTACATTCCAAGTAATATTCGGCATGCTAATTACATTGCCGGTTGCCAAATTGCATTATCTCTTATAGTTTCCGAAATATGGACTATCGATAATTTACACCTTAGGCTCTGCTTCTAACTTGGGCCCAAATTGTAAAATGGTCTTATCTATTGGCGATTTCGTTCCAATTCACATTCCAAGTAATATTCGGCATGCTAATTACATTGCCGGTGGCCAAGTTGCATTATCTCTTATAGTTTCCGAGATATGGACTATCGATAATTTACACCTTAGGCTCTGCTTCTAACTTGGGCCCAAATTGTAAAATGGCCTTATCTATTGGCGATTTCGTTCCAATTCACATTCCAAGTAATATTCGGCATGCTAATTACATTGCCGGTTCCCAAATTGCATTATCTCTTATAGTTTCCGAGATATGGACTATCGATTATTTTTAACCTTAGGCTCTGCTTCTAACTTGGGCCCAATCTGTAAAATGGTATTATCTATTGGCGATTTCGTTCCAATTCACATTCCAAGTAGTATTCGGCATACTAATTACATTGCCGGTTACCAAATTGAATTATCTCCTATAGTTTCCGAGATATGGACTATCGATAATTTACACCTTAGGCTCTGCTTCTAACTTGGGCCCAAATTGTAAAATGGTCTTACCTATTGGCGATTTCGTTCCAATTCACATTCCAAGTAATATTCGGCATGCTAATTACATTGCCGGTGGCCAAGTTGCATTATCTCTTATAGTTTCCGAGATATGGACTATCGATAATTTACACCTTAGGCTCTGCTTCTAACTTGGGCCCAAATTGTAAAATGGTCTTATCTATTGGCGATTTCGTTCCAATTCACATTCCAAGTAATATTCGGCATGCTAATTACATTGCCGGTTCCCAAATTGCATTATCTCTTATAGTTTCCGAGATATGGACTATCGATTATTTTTAACCTTAGGCTCTGCTTCTAACTTGGGCCCAAACTGTAAAATGGTCTTATCTATTGACGATTTCGTTCCAATTCACATTCCAAGTAGTATTCGGCATGCTAATTACATTGCCGGTTGCCAAATTGCATTATCTCTTATAGTTTCCGAGATATGGACTATCGATAATTTACACCTTAGGCTCTGCTTCTAACTTGGGCCCAAATTGTAAAATGGTCTTATCTATTGGCGATTTCGTCCCAATTCACATTCCAAGTAATATTCGGCATGCTAATTACATTGCCAATTGCCAAATTGCATTATCTCTTATAGTTCCCGAGATATGGACTATGGATAATTTACACCTTAGGCTCTGCTTCTAACTTGGGCACAAATTGTAAAATAGTCTTATCTATTGGCGATTTCATTCCAATTCACATTCCAAGTAATATTCGGCATGCTAATTACATTGCCGGTTGCCAAATTGCATTATCTCTTATAGTTTCCGAGATATGGACTATCGGTAATTTACACCTTAGGCTCTGCTTCTAACTTGGTCCCAAATTGTAAAATCGTCTTATCTATTGGCGATTTCGTTCCAATTCACATTCCAAGTAATATTCGGCATGCTAATTACATTGCCGGTTGCCAAATTGCATTATCTCTTATAGTTTCCGAGATATGGACTATCGATAATTTACACCTTAGGCTCTGCTTCTAACTTGGGCCCAAATTGTAAAATGGTCTTATCTATTGGCGATTTCGTTCCAATTCACATTCCAAGTGGTATTCGGCATGCTAATTACATTGCCGGTTGCCAAATTTCATTATCTCTTTTAGTTTCCGAGATATGGACTATCGATAATTTACACCTTAGGCTCTGCTTCTAACTTGGGCCCAAATTGTAAAATGGTCTTATATATTGGCGATTTCGTTCCAATTCACATTCCAAGTAATATTCGGCATGCTAATTACATTGCCGGTTGCCAAATTGAATTATCTCTTATAGTTTCCGAGATATGGACTATCGATAATTTACACCTTAGGCTCTGCTTCTAACTTGGGCCCAAATTGTAAAATGGTCTTATCTATTGGCGATTTCGTCCCAATTCACATTCCAAGTAATATTCGGCATGCTAATTACATTGCCGGTTGCGAAACTGCATTATCTCTTATAGTTTCCGAGATATGGACTATCGATAATTTACACCTTAGGCTCTGCTTCTAACTTGGGCCCAAATTGTAAAATGGTCTTATCTATTGGCGATTTCGTTCCAATTCACATTCCAAGTGGTATTCGGCATGCTAATTACATTGCCGGTTGCCAAATTGCATTATCTCTTTTAGTTTCCGAGATATGGACTATCGATAATTTACACCTTAGGCTCTGCTTCTAACTTGGGCCCAAATTGTAAAATGGTCTTATCTATTGGCGATTTCGTTCCAATTCACATTCCAAGTAATATTCGGCATGCTAATTACATTGCCGGTTGCCAAATTGCATTATCTCTTATAGTTTCCGAAATATGGACTATCGATAATTTACACCTTAGGCTCTGCTTCTAACTTGGGCCCAAATTGTAAAATGGCCTTATCTATTGGCGATTTCGTTCCAATTCACATTCCAAGTAATATTCGGCATGCTAATTACATTGCCGGTTGCCAAATTGCATTATCTCTTATAGTTTCCGAGATATGGACTATCGATAATTTACACCTTAGGCTCTGCTTCTAACTTGGGCCCAAATTGTAAAATGGTCTTATCTATTGGCGATTTCGTTCCAATTCACATTCCAAGTAATATTCGGCATGCTAATTACATTGCCGGTTTCCAAATTGAATTATCCCTTATAGTTTCCGAGATATGGACTATCGATAATTTACACCTTAGGCTCTGCTTCTAACTTGGGCCCAAATTGTAAAATGGTCTTACCTATTGGCGATTTCGTTCCAATTCACATTCCAAGTAATATTCGGCATGCTAATTACATTGCCGGTTGCCAAATTGCATTATATCTTATAGTTTCCGAGATATGGACTATCGATAATTTACACCTTAGGCTCTGCTTCTAACTTGGGCCCAAATTGTAAAATGGTCTTATCTATTGGCGATTTCGTTCCAATTCACATTCCAAGTAATATTCGGCATGCTAATTACATTGCCGGTTGCCAAATTGCATTATCTCTTATAGTTTCCGAGATATGGACTATCGATAATTTACACATTAGGCTCTGCTTCTAACTTGGGCCCAAATTGTAATATGGTCTTATCTATTGGCGATCTCGTTCCAATTCACTTTCCAAGTAATATTCGGCATGCTAATTACATTGCCGGTTGCCAAATTGCATTATCTCTTATAGTTTCCGAGATATGGACTATCGACAATTTACACCTTAGGCTCTGCTTCTAACTTGGGCTCAAATTGTAAAATGGTCTTATCTATTGGCGATTTCGTTCCAATTCACATTCCAAGTAATATTCGGCATGCTAATTACATTGCCGGTTGCCAAATTGCATTATCTCTTATAGTTTCCGAGATATGGACTATCGATAATTTACACCTTAGGCTCTGCTTCTAACTTGGGCCCAAGTTGTAAAATGGTCTTATCTATTGGCGATTTCGTTCCAATTCACATTCCAAGTAATATTCGGCATGCTAATTACATTGCCGGTTGCCAAATTGCATTATCTCTTATAGTTTCCGAGATATGGACTATCGATAATTTACACCTTAGACTCTGCTTCTAACTTGGGCCCAAATTGTAAAATGGTCTTATCTATTGGCGATTTCGTTCCAATTCACATTCCAAGTAATATTCGGCATGCTAATTACATTGCCGGTTGCCAAATTGCATTATCTCTTATAGTTTCCGAGATACGGACTATCGATAATTTACACCTTAGGCTCTGCTTTTAACTTGGGCCCAAATTGTAAAATGGTCTTATCTATTGGCGATTTCGTTCCAATTCACACTCCAAGTAATATTCGGCATGTTAATTACATTGCCGGTTGCGAAATTGCATTATCTCTTATAGTTTCCGAGATATGGACTATCAATAATTTACACCTTAGGCTCTGCTTCTAACTTGGGCCCAAATTGTAAAATTGTCTTATCATTGGCGATTTCGTTCCAATTCACATTCCAAGTAATATTCGGCATGCTAATTATATTGCCGGTTGCCAAATTGCATTATATCTTATAGTTTCCGAGATATGGACTATGGATAATTTACACCTTAGGCTCTGCTTCTAACTTGGGCCCAAATTGTAAAATGGTCTTATCTATTGGCGATTTCGTTCCAATTCACATTCCAAGTAATATTCGGCATGCTAATTACATTGCCGGTTGCCAATTTGCATTATCTCTTATAGTTTCCGAGATATGGACTATCGATAATTTACACCTTAGGCTCTGCTTCTAACTTGGGCCCAAATTGTAAAATGGTCTTATCTATTGGCGATTTCGTTCCAATTCACATTCCAAGTAATATTCGGCATGCTAATTACATTGCCGGTTGCCAAATTGCATTATCTCTTATAGTTTCCGAAATATGGACTATCGGTAATTTACACCTTAGGCTCTGCTTCTAACTTGGGCCCAAATTGTAAAATCGTCTTATCTATTGGCGATTTCGTTCCAATTCACATTCCAAGTAATATTCGGCATGCTAATTACATTTCGGGTTCCCAAATTGCATTATCTCTTATAGTTTCCGAGATATGGACTATCGATTATTTTTAACCTTAGGCTCTGCTTCTAACTTGGGCCCAAACTGTAAAATGGTCTTATCTATTGGCGATTTCGTTCCAATTCACATTCCAAGTAGTATTCGGAATGCTAATTACATTGCCGGTTGCCAAATTGCATTATCTCTTATAGTTTCCGAGATATGGACTATGGATAATTTACACCTTAGGCTCTGCTTCTAACTTGGGCCCAAATTGTAAAATGGTCTTATCTATTGGCGATTTCATTCCAATTCACATTCCAAGTAATATTCGGCATGCTAATTACATTGCCGGTTGCCAAATTGCATTATCTCTTATAGTTTCCGAGATATGGACTATCGATAATTTACACCTTAGGCTCTACTTCTAACTAGGGCCCAAATTGTAAAATGGCCTTATCTATTGGCGATTTCGTTCCAATTCACATTCTAAGTAATACTCGGCATGCTGATTACATTGCCGGTTGCCAAATTGCATTATCTCTTATAGTTTCAGAGATATGGACTATCGATAATTTACACCTTAGGCTCTGCTTCTAACTTGGGCCCAAATTGTAAAATGGTCTTATCTATTGGTTATTTCGTTCCAATTCACATTCCAAGTAATATTCGGCATGCTAATTACATTGCCGGTTGCCAAATTGCATTATCTCTTATAGTTTCCGAGATATGGACTATCGATAATTTACACCTTAGGATCTGCTTCTAACTTGGGCCCAAATTGTAAAATGGTCTTATCTATTGGCGATTTCGTTCCAATTCACATTCCAAGTAATATTCGGCATGCTAATTACATTGCCGGTTGCCAAATTGAATTATATCCTATAGTTTCCGAGATATGGACTATCGATAATTTACACCTTAGGCTCTGCTTCTAACTTGGGCCCAAATTGTAAAATGGTCTTGCCTATTGGCGATTTCGTTCCAATTCACATTCCAAGTAATATTCGGCATGCTAATTACATTGCCGGTGGCCAAGTTGCATTATCTCTTATAGTTTCCGAGATATGGACTATCGATAATTTACACCTTAGGCTCTGCTTCTAACTTGGGCACAAATTGTAAAATGGTCTTATCTATTGGCGATTTCGTTCCAATTCACATTCCAAGTAATATTCGGCATGCTAATTACATTGCCGGTTGCCAAATTGCATTATCTCTTATAGTTTCCGAGATATGGACTATCGATAATTTACACCTTAGGCTCTGCTTCTAACTTGGGCCCAAATTGTAAAATGGTCTTATCTATTGGCGATTTCGTTCCAATTCACATTCCAAGTAATATTCGGCATGCTAATTACATTGCCGGTTGCCAAATTGAATTATCTCCTATAGTTTCCGAGATATGGACTATCGATAATTTACACCTTAGGCTCTGCTTCTAACTTGGGCCCAAATTGTAAAATGGTCTTACCTATTGGCGATTTCGTTCCAATTCACATTCCAAGTAATATTCGGCATGCTAATTACATTGCCGGTTCCCAAATTGCATTATCTCTTATAGTTTCCGAGATATGGACTATCGATTATTTTTAACCTTAGGCTCTGCTTCTAACTTGGGCCCAAACTGTAAAATGGTCTTATCTATTGGCGATTTCGTTCCAATTCACATTCCAAGTAGTATTCGGCATGCTAATTACATTGCCGGTTACCAAATTGCATTATCTCTTATAGTTTCCGAGATATGGACTATCGATAATTTACACCTTAGGCTCTGCTTCTAACTTGGGCCCAAATTGTAAAATGGTCTTATCTATTGGCGATTTCGTCCCAATTCACATTCCAAGTAATATTCGGCATGCTAATTACATTGCCAGTTGCCAAATTGGATTATCTCTTATAGTTTTCGAGATATGGACTATGGATAATTTACACCTTAGGCTCTGCTTCTAACTTGGGCCCAAATTGTAAAATGGTCTTATATATTGGCGATTTCATTCCAATTCACATTCCAAGTAATATTCGGCATGCTAATTACATTGCCGGTTGCCAAATTGCATTATCTCTTATAGTTTCCGAGATATGGACTATCGATAATTTACACCTTAGGCTCTGCTTCTAACTTGGGCCCAAATTGTAAAAGGGTCTTATCTATTGGCGATTTCGTCCCAATTCACATTCCAAGTAATATTCGGCATGCTAATTACATTGCCAGTTGCCAAATTGTATTATCTCTTATAGTTTCCGAGATATGGACTATGGATAATTTACACCTTAGGCTCTGCTTCTAACTTGGGCCCAAATTGTAAAATGGTCTTATCTATTGGCGATTTCATTCCAATTCACATTCCAAGTAATATTCGGCATGCTAATAACATTGCCGGTTGCCAAATTGCATTATCTCTTATAGTTTCCGAGATATGGACTATCGATTATTTTTAACCTTAGGCTCTGCTTCTAACTTGGGCCCAAACTGTAAAATGGTCTTATCTATTGACGATTTCGTTCCAATTCACATTCCAAGTAGTATTCGGCATGCTAATTACATTGCCGGTTGCCAAATTGCATTATCTCTTATAGTTTCCGAGATATGGACTATCGATAATTTACACCTTAGGCTCTGCTTCTAACTTGGGCCCAAATTGTAAAATGGTCTTATCTATTGGCGATTTCGTCCCAATTCACATTCCAAGTAATATTCGGCATGCTAATTACATTGCCAATTGCCAAATTGCATTATCTCTTATAGTTCCCGAGATATGGACTATGGATAATTTACACCTTAGGCTCTGCTTCTAATTTGGGCACAAATTGTAAAATAGTCTTATCTATTGGCGATTTCATTCCAATTCACATTCCAAGTAATATTCGGCATGCTAATTACATTGCCGGTTGCCAAATTGCATTATCTCTTATAGTTTCCGAGTTATGGACTATCGATAATTTACACCTTAGGCTCTGCTTCTAACTTGGGCCCAAATTGTAAAATGGTCTAATCTATTGGCGATTTCGTTCCAATTCACATACCAAGTAATATTCGGCATGCTAATTACATTGCCGGTTGCCAAATTGCATTATCTCTTATAGTTTCCGAGATATGGACTATCGGTAATTTACACCTTAGGCTCTGCTTCTAACTTGGTCCCAAATTGTAAAATCGTCTTATCTATTGGCGATTTCGTTCCAATTCACATTCCAAGTAATATTCGGCATGCTAATTACATTGCCGGTTGCCAAATTGCATTATCTCTTATAGTTTCCGAGATATGGACTATCGATAATTTACACCTTAGGCTCTGCTTCTAACTTGGGCCCAAATTGTAAAATGGTCTTATCTATTGGCGATTTCGTTCCAATTCACATTCCAAGTGGTATTCGGCATGCTAATTACATTGCTGGTTGCCAAATTTCATTATCTCTTTTAGTTTCCGAGATATGGACTATCGATAATTTACACCTTAGGCTCTGCTTCTAACTTGGGCCCAAATTGTAAAATGGTCTTATCTATTGGCGATTTCGTTCCAATTCACATTCCAAGTAATATTCGGCATGCTAATTACATTGCCGGTTGCCAAATTGAATTATCTCTTATAGTTTCCGAGATATGGACTATCGATAATTTACACCTTAGGCTCTGCTTCTAACTTGGGCCCAAATTGTAAAATGGTCTTATCTATTGGCGATTTCGTCCCAATTCACATTCCAAGTAATATTCGGCATGCTAATTACATTGCCGGTTGCGAAACTGCATTATCTCTTATAGTTTCCGAGATATGGACTATCGATAATTTACACCTTAGGCTCTGCTTCTAACTTGGGCCCAAATTGTAAAATGGTCTTATCTATTGGCGATTTCGTTCCAATTCACATTCCAAGTAATATTCGGCATGCTAATTACACTGCCTGTTGCCAAATTGCATTATCTCTTTTAGTTTCCGAGATATGGACTATCGATAATTTACACCTTAGGCTCTGCTTCTAACTTGGGCCCAAATTGTAAAATGGTCTTATCTATTGGCGATTTCGTTCCAATTCACATTCCAAGTAATATTCGGCATGCTAATTACATTGCCGGTTGCCAAATTGAATTATCTCTTATAGTTTCCGAGATATGGACTATCGATAATTTACACCTTAGGCTCTGCTTCTAACTTGGGCCCAAATTGTAAAATGGTCTTATCTATTGGCGATTTCGTTCCAATTCACATTCCAAGTGGTATTCGGCATGCTAATTACATTGCCGGTTGCCAAATTGCATTATCTCTTTTAGTTTCCGAGATATGGACTATCGATAATTTACACCTTAGGCTCTGCTTCTAACTTGGGCCCAAATTGTAAAATGGTCTTATCTATTGGCGATTTCGTTCCAATTCACATTCCAAGTAATATTCGGCATGCTAATTACATTGCCGGTTGCCAAATTGCATTATCTCTTATAGTTTCCGAAATATGGACTATCGATAATTTACACCTTAGGCTCTGCTTCTAACTTGGGCCCAAATTGTAAAATGGCCTTATCTATTGGCGATTTCGTTCCAATTCACATTCCAAGTAATATTCGGCATGCTAATTACATTGCCGGTTTCCAAATTGAATTATCCCTTATAGTTTCCGAGATATGGACTATCGATAATTTACACCTTAGGCTCTGCTTCTAACTTGGGCCCAAATTGTAAAATGGTCTTACCTATTGGCGATTTCGTTCCAATTCACATTCCAAGTAATATTCGGCATGCTAATTACATTGCCGGTTGCCAAATTGCATTATATCTTATAGTTTCCGAGATATGGACTATCGATAATTTACACCTTAGGCTCTGCTTCTAACTTGGGCCCAAATTGTAAAATGGTCTTATCTATTGGCGATTTCGTTCCAATTCACATACCAAGTAATATTCGGCATGCTAATTACATTGCCGGTTGCCAAATTGCATTATCTCTTATAGTTTCCGAGATATGGACTATCGATAATTTACACATTAGGCTCTGCTTCTAACTTGGGCCCAAATTGTAATATGGTCTTATCTATTGGCGATTTCGTTCCAATTCACTTTCCAAGTAATATTCGGCATGCTAATTACATTGCCGGTTGCCAAATTGCATTATCTCTTATAGTTTCCGAGATATGGACTATCGACAATTTACACCTTAGGCTCTGCTTCTAACTTGGGCTCAAATTGTAAAATGGTCTTATCTATTGGCGATTTCGTTCCAATTCACATTCCAAGTAATATTCGGCATGCTAATTACATTGCCGGTTGCCAAATTGCATTATCTCTTATAGTTTCCGAGATATGGACTATCGATAATTTACACCTTAGGCTCTGCTTCTAACTTGGGCCCAAGTTGTAAAATGGTCTTATCTATTGGCGATTTCGTTCCAATTCACATTCCAAGTAATATTCGGCATGCTAATTACATTGCCGGTTGCCAAATTGCATTATCTCTTATAGTTTCCGAGATATGGACTATCGATAATTTACACCTTAGACTCTGCTTCTAACTTGGGCCCAAATTGTAAAATGGTCTTATCTATTGGCGATTTCGTTCCAATCCACATTCCAAGTAATATTCGGCATGCTAATTACATTGCCGGTTGCCAAATTGCATTATCTCTTATAGTTTCCGAGATACGGACTATCGATAATTTACACCTTAGGCTCTGCTTTTAACTTGGGCCCAAATTGTAAAATGGTCTTATCTATTGGCGATTTCGTTCCAATTCACACTCCAAGTAATATTCGGCATGTTAATTACATTGCCGGTTGCGAAATTGCATTATCTCTTATAGTTTCCGAGATATGGACTATCAATAATTTACACCTTAGGCTCTGCTTCTAACTTGGGCCCAAATTGTAAAATGGTCTTATCTATTGGCGATTTCGTTCCAATTCACATTCCAAGTAATATTCGGCATGCTAATTATATTGCCGGTTGCCAAATTGCATTATATCTTATAGTTTCCGAGATATGGACTATGGATAATTTACACCTTAGGCTCTGCTTCTAACTTGGGCCCAAATTGTAAAATGGTCTTATCTATTGGCGATTTCGTTCCAATTCACATTCCAAGTAATATTCGGCATGCTAATTACATTGCCGGTTGCCAATTTGCATTATCTCTTATAGTTTCCGAGATATGGACTATCGATAATTTACACCTTAGGCTCTGCTTCTAACTTGGGCCCAAATTGTAAAATGGTCTTATCTATTGGCGATTTCGTTCCAATTCACATTCCAAGTAATATTCGGCATGCTAATTACATTGCCGGTTGCCAAATTGCATTATCTCTTATAGTTTCCGAAATATGGACTATCGGTAATTTACACCTTAGGCTCTGCTTCTAACTTGGGCCCAAATTGTAAAATCGTCTTATCTATTGGCGATTTCGTTCCAATTCACATTCCAAGTAATATTCGGCATGCTAATTACATTTCGGGTTCCCAAATTGCATTATCTCTTATAGTTTCCGAGATATGGACTATCGATTATTTTTAACCTTAGGCTCTGCTTCTAACTTGGGCCCAAACTGTAAAATGGTCTTATCTATTGGCGATTTCGTTCCAATTCACATTCCAAGTAGTATTCGGAATGCTAATTACATTGCCGGTTGCCAAATTGCATTATCTCTTATAGTTTCCGAGATATGGACTATGGATAATTTACACCTTAGGCTCTGCTTCTAACTTGGGCCCAAATTGTAAAATGGTCTTATCTATTGGCGATTTCATTCCAATTCACATTCCAAGTAATATTCGGCATGCTAATTACATTGCCGGTTGCCAAATTGCATTATCTCTTATAGTTTCCGAGATATGGACTATCGATAATTTACACCTTAGGCTCTGCTTCTAACTAGGGCCCAAATTGTAAAATGGCCTTATCTATTGGCGATTTCGTTCCAATTCACATTCTAAGTAATACTCGGCATGCTGATTACATTGCCGGTTGCCAAATTGCATTATCTCTTATAGTTTCAGAGATATGGACTATCGATAATTTACACCTTAGGCTCTGCTTCTAACTTGGGCCCAAATTGTAAAATGGTCTTATCTATTGGTTATTTCGTTCCAATTCACATTCCAAGTAATATTCGGCATGCTAATTACATTGCCGGTTGCCAAATTGCATTATCTCTTATAGTTTCCGAGATATGGACTATCGATAATTTACACCTTAGGATCTGCTTCTAACTTGGGCCCAAATTGTAAAATGGTCTTATCTATTGGCGATTTCGTTCCAATTCACATTCCAAGTAATATTCGGCATGCTAATTACATTGCCGGTTGCCAAATTGAATTATATCCTATAGTTTCCGAGATATGGACTATCGATAATTTACACCTTAGGCTCTGCTTCTAACTTGGGCCCAAATTGTAAAATGGTCTTGCCTATTGGCGATTTCGTTCCAATTCACATTCCAAGTAATATTCGGCATGCTAATTACATTGCCGGTGGCCAAGTTGCATTATCTCTTATAGTTTCCGAGATATGGACTATCGATAATTTACACCTTAGGCTCTGCTTCTAACTTGGGCACAAATTGTAAAATGGTCTTATCTATTGGCGATTTCGTTCCAATTCACATTCCAAGTAATATTCGGCATGCTAATTACATTGCCGGTTGCCAAATTGCATTATCTCTTATAGTTTCCGAGATTGGACTATCGATCTGCTTCTAACTTGGGCCCAAACTGTAAAATGGTCTTATCTATTGGCGATTTCGTTCCAATTCACATTCCAAGTAGTATTCGGCATGCTAATTACATTGCCGGTTACCAAATTGCATTATCTCTTATAGTTTCCGAGATATGGACTATCGATAATTTACACCTTAGGCTCTGCTTCTAACTTGGGCCCAAATTGTAAAATGGTCTTATCTATTGGCGATTTCGTCCCAATTCACATTCCAAGTAATATTCGGCATGCTAATTACATTGCCAGTTGCCAAATTGGATTATCTCTTATAGTTTTCGAGATATGGACTATGGATAATTTACACCTTAGGCTCTGCTTCTAACTTGGGCCCAAATTGTAAAATGGTCTTATATATTGGCGATTTCATTCCAATTCACATTCCAAGTAATATTCGGCATGCTAATTACATTGCCGGTTGCCAAATTGCATTATCTCTTATAGTTTCCGAGATATGGACTATCGATAATTTACACCTTAGGCTCTGCTTCTAACTTGGGCCCAAATTGTAAAAGGGTCTTATCTATTGGCGATTTCGTCCCAATTCACATTCCAAGTAATATTCGGCATGCTAATTACATTGCCAGTTGCCAAATTGTATTATCTCTTATAGTTTCCGAGATATGGACTATGGATAATTTACACCTTAGGCTCTGCTTCTAACTTGGGCCCAAATTGTAAAATGGTCTTATCTATTGGCGATTTCATTCCAATTCACATTCCAAGTAATATTCGGCATGCTAATAACATTGCCGGTTGCCAAATTGCATTATCTCTTATAGTTTCCGAGATATGGACTATCGATTATTTTTAACCTTAGGCTCTGCTTCTAACTTGGGCCCAAACTGTAAAATGGTCTTATCTATTGACGATTTCGTTCCAATTCACATTCCAAGTAGTATTCGGCATGCTAATTACATTGCCGGTTGCCAAATTGCATTATCTCTTATAGTTTCCGAGATATGGACTATCGATAATTTACACCTTAGGCTCTGCTTCTAACTTGGGCCCAAATTGTAAAATGGTCTTATCTATTGGCGATTTCGTCCCAATTCACATTCCAAGTAATATTCGGCATGCTAATTACATTGCCAATTGCCAAATTGCATTATCTCTTATAGTTCCCGAGATATGGACTATGGATAATTTACACCTTAGGCTCTGCTTCTAATTTGGGCACAAATTGTAAAATAGTCTTATCTATTGGCGATTTCATTCCAATTCACATTCCAAGTAATATTCGGCATGCTAATTACATTGCCGGTTGCCAAATTGCATTATCTCTTATAGTTTCCGAGTTATGGACTATCGATAATTTACACCTTAGGCTCTGCTTCTAACTTGGGCCCAAATTGTAAAATGGTCTAATCTATTGGCGATTTCGTTCCAATTCACATACCAAGTAATATTCGGCATGCTAATTACATTGCCGGTTGCCAAATTGCATTATCTCTTATAGTTTCCGAGATATGGACTATCGGTAATTTACACCTTAGGCTCTGCTTCTAACTTGGTCCCAAATTGTAAAATCGTCTTATCTATTGGCGATTTCGTTCCAATTCACATTCCAAGTAATATTCGGCATGCTAATTACATTGCCGGTTGCCAAATTGCATTATCTCTTATAGTTTCCGAGATATGGACTATCGATAATTTACACCTTAGGCTCTGCTTCTAACTTGGGCCCAAATTGTAAAATGGTCTTATCTATTGGCGATTTCGTTCCAATTCACATTCCAAGTGGTATTCGGCATGCTAATTACATTGCTGGTTGCCAAATTTCATTATCTCTTTTAGTTTCCGAGATATGGACTATCGATAATTTACACCTTAGGCTCTGCTTCTAACTTGGGCCCAAATTGTAAAATGGTCTTATCTATTGGCGATTTCGTTCCAATTCACATTCCAAGTAATATTCGGCATGCTAATTACATTGCCGGTTGCCAAATTGAATTATCTCTTATAGTTTCCGAGATATGGACTATCGATAATTTACACCTTAGGCTCTGCTTCTAACTTGGGCCCAAATTGTAAAATGGTCTTATCTATTGGCGATTTCGTCCCAATTCACATTCCAAGTAATATTCGGCATGCTAATTACATTGCCGGTTGCGAAACTGCATTATCTCTTATAGTTTCCGAGATATGGACTATCGATAATTTACACCTTAGGCTCTGCTTCTAACTTGGGCCCAAATTGTAAAATGGTCTTATCTATTGGCGATTTCGTTCCAATTCACATTCCAAGTAATATTCGGCATGCTAATTACACTGCCTGTTGCCAAATTGCATTATCTCTTTTAGTTTCCGAGATATGGACTATCGATAATTTACACCTTAGGCTCTGCTTCTAACTTGGGCCCAAATTGTAAAATGGTCTTATCTATTGGCGATTTCGTTCCAATTCACATTCCAAGTAATATTCGGCATGCTAATTACATTGCCGGTTGCCAAATTGAATTATCTCTTATAGTTTCCGAGATATGGACTATCGATAATTTACACCTTAGGCTCTGCTTCTAACTTGGGCCCAAATTGTAAAATGGTCTTATCTATTGGCGATTTCGTTCCAATTCACATTCCAAGTGGTATTCGGCATGCTAATTACATTGCCGGTTGCCAAATTGCATTATCTCTTTTAGTTTCCGAGATATGGACTATCGATAATTTACACCTTAGGCTCTGCTTCTAACTTGGGCCCAAATTGTAAAATGGTCTTATCTATTGGCGATTTCGTTCCAATTCACATTCCAAGTAATATTCGGCATGCTAATTACATTGCCGGTTGCCAAATTGCATTATCTCTTATAGTTTCCGAAATATGGACTATCGATAATTTACACCTTAGGCTCTGCTTCTAACTTGGGCCCAAATTGTAAAATGGCCTTATCTATTGGCGATTTCGTTCCAATTCACATTCCAAGTAATATTCGGCATGCTAATTACATTGCCGGTTGCCAAATTGCATTATCTCTTATAGTTTCCGAGATATGGACTATCGATAATTTACACCTTAGGCTCTGCTTCTAACTTGGGCCCAAATTGTAAAATGGTCTTATCTATTGGCGATTTCGTTCCAATTCACATTCCAAGTAATATTCGGCATGCTAATTACATTGCCGGTTTCCAAATTGAATTATCCCTTATAGTTTCCGAGATATGGACTATCGATAATTTACACCTTAGGCTCTGCTTCTAACTTGGGCCCAAATTGTAAAATGGTCTTACCTATTGGCGATTTCGTTCCAATTCACATTCCAAGTAATATTCGGCATGCTAATTACATTGCCGGTTGCCAAATTGCATTATATCTTATAGTTTCCGAGATATGGACTATCGATAATTTACACCTTAGGCTCTGCTTCTAACTTGGGCCCAAATTGTAAAATGGTCTTATCTATTGGCGATTTCGTTCCAATTCACATTCCAAGTAATATTCGGCATGCTAATTACATTGCCGGTTGCCAAATTGCATTATCTCTTATAGTTTCCGAGATATGGACTATCGATAATTTACACATTAGGCTCTGCTTCTAACTTGGGCCCAAATTGTAATATGGTCTTATCTATTGGCGATTTCGTTCCAATTCACTTTCCAAGTAATATTCGGCATGCTAATTACATTGCCGGTTGCCAAATTGCATTATCTCTTATAGTTTCCGAGATATGGACTATCGACAATTTACACCTTAGGCTCTGCTTCTAACTTGGGCTCAAATTGTAAAATGGTCTTATCTATTGGCGATTTCGTTCCAATTCACATTCCAAGTAATATTCGGCATGCTAATTACATTGCCGGTTGCCAAATTGCATTATCTCTTATAGTTTCCGAGATATGGACTATCGATAATTTACACCTTAGGCTCTGCTTCTAACTTGGGCCCAAGTTGTAAAATGGTCTTATCTATTGGCGATTTCGTTCCAATTCACATTCCAAGTAATATTCGGCATGCTAATTACATTGCCGGTTGCCAAATTGCATTATCTCTTATAGTTTCCGAGATATGGACTATCGATAATTTACACCTTAGACTCTGCTTCTAACTTGGGCCCAAATTGTAAAATGGTCTTATCTATTGGCGATTTCGTTCCAATTCACATTCCAAGTAATATTCGGCATGCTAATTACATTGCCGGTTGCCAAATTGCATTATCTCTTATAGTTTCCGAGATACGGACTATCGATAATTTACACCTTAGGCTCTGCTTTTAACTTGGGCCCAAATTGTAAAATGGTCTTATCTATTGGCGATTTCGTTCCAATTCACACTCCAAGTAATATTCGGCATGTTAATTACATTGCCGGTTGCGAAATTGCATTATCTCTTATAGTTTCCGAGATATGGACTATCAATAATTTACACCTTAGGCTCTGCTTCTAACTTGGGCCCAAATTGTAAAATGGTCTTATCTATTGGCGATTTCGTTCCAATTCACATTCCAAGTAATATTCGGCATGCTAATTATATTGCCGGTTGCCAAATTGCATTATATCTTATAGTTTCCGAGATATGGACTATGGATAATTTACACCTTAGGCTCTGCTTCTAACTTGGGCCCAAATTGTAAAATGGTCTTATCTATTGGCGATTTCGTTCCAATTCACATTCCAAGTAATATTCGGCATGCTAATTACATTGCCGGTTGCCAATTTGCATTATCTCTTATAGTTTCCGAGATATGGACTATCGATAATTTACACCTTAGGCTCTGCTTCTAACTTGGGCCCAAATTGTAAAATGGTCTTATCTATTGGCGATTTCGTTCCAATTCACATTCCAAGTAATATTCGGCATGCTAATTACATTGCCGGTTGCCAAATTGCATTATCTCTTATAGTTTCCGAAATATGGACTATCGGTAATTTACACCTTAGGCTCTGCTTCTAACTTGGGCCCAAATTGTAAAATCGTCTTATCTATTGGCGATTTCGTTCCAATTCACATTCCAAGTAATATTCGGCATGCTAATTACATTTCGGGTTCCCAAATTGCATTATCTCTTATAGTTTCCGAGATATGGACTATCGATATTTTTAACCTTAGGCTCTGCTTCTAACTTGGGCCCAAACTGTAAAATGGTCTTATCTATTGGCGATTTCGTTCCAATTCACATTCCAAGTAGTATTCGGAATGCTAATTACATTGCCGGTTGCCAAATTGCATTATCTCTTATAGTTTCCGAGATATGGACTATGGATAATTTACACCTTAGGCTCTGCTTCTAACTTGGGCCCAAATTGTAAAATGGTCTTATCTATTGGCGATTTCATTCCAATTCACATTCCAAGTAATATTCGGCATGCTAATTACATTGCCGGTTGCCAAATTGCATTATCTCTTATAGTTTCCGAGATATGGACTATCGATAATTTACACCTTAGGCTCTGCTTCTAACTAGGGCCCAAATTGTAAAATGGCCTTATCTATTGGCGATTTCGTTCCAATTCACATTCTAAGTAATACTCGGCATGCTGATTACATTGCCGGTTGCCAAATTGCATTATCTCTTATAGTTTCAGAGATATGGACTATCGATAATTTACACCTTAGGCTCTGCTTCTAACTTGGGCCCAAATTGTAAAATGGTCTTATCTATTGGTTATTTCGTTCCAATTCACATTCCAAGTAATATTCGGCATGCTAATTACATTGCCGGTTGCCAAATTGCATTATCTCTTATAGTTTCCGAGATATGGACTATCGATAATTTACACCTTAGGATCTGCTTCTAACTTGGGCCCAAATTGTAAAATGGTCTTATCTATTGGCGATTTCGTTCCAATTCACATTCCAAGTAATATTCGGCATGCTAATTACATTGCCGGTTGCCAAATTGAATTATATCCTATAGTTTCCGAGATATGGACTATCGATAATTTACACCTTAGGCTCTGCTTCTAACTTGGGCCCAAATTGTAAAATGGTCTTGCCTATTGGCGATTTCGTTCCAATTCACATTCCAAGTAATATTCGGCATGCTAATTACATTGCCGGTGGCCAAGTTGCATTATCTCTTATAGTTTCCGAGATATGGACTATCGATAATTTACACCTTAGGCTCTGCTTCTAACTTGGGCACAAATTGTAAAATGGTCTTATCTATTGGCGATTTCGTTCCAATTCACATTCCAAGTAATATTCGGCATGCTAACTACATTGCCGGTTGCCAAATTGCATTATCTCTTATAGTTTCCGAGATATGGACTATCGATAATTTACACCTTAGGCTCTGCTTCTAACTTGGGCCCAAATTGTAAAATGGTCTTATCTATTGGCGATTTCGTTCCAATTCACATTCCAAGTAATATTCGGCATGCTAATTACATTGCCGGTTGCCAAATTGAATTATCTCCTATAGTTTCCGAGATATGGACTATCGATAATTTACACCTTAGGCTCTGCTTCTAACTTGGGCCCAAATTGTAAAATGGTCTTACCTATTGGCGATTTCGTTCCAATTCACATTCCAAGTAATATTCGGCATGCTAATTACATTGCCGGTTCCCAAATTGCATTATCTCTTATAGTTTCCGAGATATGGACTATCGATTATTTTTAACCTTAGGCTCTGCTTCTAACTTGGGCCCAAACTGTAAAATGGTCTTATCTATTGGCGATTTCGTTCCAATTCACATTCCAAGTAGTATTCGGCATGCTAATTACATTGCCGGTTACCAAATTGCATTATCTCTTATAGTTTCCGAGATATGGACTATCGATAATTTACACCTTAGGCTCTGCTTCTAACTTGGGCCCAAATTGTAAAATGGTCTTATCTATTGGCGATTTCGTCCCAATTCACATTCCAAGTAATATTCGGCATGCTAATTACATTGCCAGTTGCCAAATTGGATTATCTCTTATAGTTTTCGAGATATGGACTATGGATAATTTACACCTTAGGCTCTGCTTCTAACTTGGGCCCAAATTGTAAAATGGTCTTATATATTGGCGATTTCATTCCAATTCACATTCCAAGTAATATTCGGCATGCTAATTACATTGCCGGTTGCCAAATTGCATTATCTCTTATAGTTTCCGAGATATGGACTATCGATAATTTACACCTTAGGCTCTGCTTCTAACTTGGGCCCAAATTGTAAAAGGGTCTTATCTATTGGCGATTTCGTCCCAATTCACATTCCAAGTAATATTCGGCATGCTAATTACATTGCCAGTTGCCAAATTGTATTATCTCTTATAGTTTCCGAGATATGGACTATGGATAATTTACACCTTAGGCTCTGCTTCTAACTTGGGCCCAAATTGTAAAATGGTCTTATCTATTGGCGATTTCATTCCAATTCACATTCCAAGTAATATTCGGCATGCTAATAACATTGCCGGTTGCCAAATTGCATTATCTCTTATAGTTTCCGAGATATGGACTATCGATAATTTACACCTTAGGCTCTGCTTCTAACTTGGGCCCAAATTGTAAAATGGTCTTATCTATTGGCGATTTCGTTCCAATTCACATTCCAAGTAATATTCGGCATGCTAATTACATTGCCGGTTGCCAAATTGCATTATCTCTTATAGTTTCCGAGATATGGACTATCGGTAATTTACACCTTAGGCTCTGCTTCTAACTTGGGCCCAAATTGTAAAATCGTCTTATCTATTGGCGATTTCGTTCCAATTCACATTCCAAGTAGTATTCGGCATGCTAATTACATTGCCGGTTGCCAAATTGCATTATCTCTTATAGTTTCCGAGATATGGACTATCGATAATTTACACCTTAGGCTCTGCTTCTAACTTGGGCCCAAATTGTAAAATGGTCTTATCTATTGGTTATTTCGTTCCAATTCACATTCCAAGTAATATTCGGCATGCTAATTACATTGCCGGTTGCCAAATTGCATTATCTCTTATAGTTTCCGAGATATGGACTATCGATAATTTACACCTTAGGATCTGCTTCTAACTTGGGCCCAAATTGTAAAATGGTCTTATCTATTGGCGATTTCGTTCCAATTCACATTCCAAGTAATATTCGGCATGCTAATTACATTGCCGGTTGCCAAATTGAATTATATCCTATAGTTTCCGAGATATGGACTATCGATAATTTACACCTTAGGCTCTGCTTCTAACTTGGGCCCAAATTGTAAAATGGTCTTGCCTATTGGCGATTTCGTTCCAATTCACATTCCAAGTAATATTCGGCATGCTAATTACATTGCCGGTGGCCAAGTTGCATTATCTCTTATAGTTTCCGAGATATGGACTATCGATAATTTACACCTTAGGCTCTGCTTCTAACTTGGGCACAAATTGTAAAATGGTCTTATCTATTGGCGATTTCGTTCCAATTCACATTCCAAGTAATATTCGGCATGCTAATTTCATTGCCGGTTGCCAAATTGCATTATCTCTTATAGTTTCCGAGATATGGACTATCGATAATTTACACCTTAGGCTCTGCTTCTAACTTGGGCCCAAATTGTAAAATGGTCTTATCTATTGGCGATTTCGTTCCAATTCACATTCCAAGTAATATTCGGCATGCTAATTACATTGCCGGTTGCCAAATTGAATTATCTCCTATAGTTTCCGAGATATGGACTATCGATAATTTACACCTTAGGCTCTGCTTCTAACTTGGGCCCAAATTGTAAAATGGTCTTACCTATTGGCGATTTCGTTCCAATTCACATTCCAAGTAATATTCGGCATGCTAATTACATTGCCGGTTCCCAAATTGCATTATCTCTTATAGTTTCCGAGATATGGACTATCGATTATTTTTAACCTTAGGCTCTGCTTCTAACTTGGGCCCAAACTGTAAAATGGTCTTATCTATTGGCGATTTCGTTCCAATTCACATTCCAAGTAGTATTCGGCATGCTAATTACATTGCCGGTTACCAAATTGCATTATCTCTTATAGTTTCCGAGATATGGACTATCGATAATTTACACCTTAGGCTCTGCTTCTAACTTGGGCCCAAATTGTAAAATGGTCTTATCTATTGGCGATTTCGTCCCAATTCACATTCCAAGTAATATTCGGCATGCTAATTACATTGCCAGTTGCCAAATTGGATTATCTCTTATAGTTTTCGAGATATGGACTATGGATAATTTACACCTTAGGCTCTGCTTCTAACTTGGGCCCAAATTGTAAAATGGTCTTATATATTGGCGATTTCATTCCAATTCACATTCCAAGTAATATTCGGCATGCTAATTACATTGCCGGTTGCCAAATTGCATTATCTCTTATAGTTTCCGAGATATGGACTATCGATAATTTACACCTTAGGCTCTGCTTCTAACTTGGGCCCAAATTGTAAAAGGGTCTTATCTATTGGCGATTTCGTCCCAATTCACATTCCAAGTAATATTCGGCATGCTAATTACATTGTCAGTTGCCAAATTGTATTATCTCTTATAGTTTCCGAGATATGGACTATGGATAATTTACACCTTAGGCTCTGCTTCTAACTTGGGCCCAAATTGTAAAATGGTCTTATCTATTGGCGATTTCATTCCAATTCACATTCCAAGTAATATTCGGCATGCTAATAACATTGCCGGTTGCCAAATTGCATTATCTCTTATAGTTTCCGAGATATGGACTATCGATAATTTACACCTTAGGCTCTGCTTCTAACTTGGGCCCAAATTGTAAAATGGTCTTATCTATTGGCGATTTCGTTCCAATTCACATTCCAAGTAATATTCGGCATGCTAATTACATTGCCGGTTGCCAAATTGCATTATCTCTTATAGTTTCCGAGATATGGACTATCGGTAATTTACACCTTAGGCTCTGCTTCTAACTTGGGCCCAAATTGTAAAATCGTCTTATCTATTGGCGATTTCGTTCCAATTCACATTCCAAGTAGTATTCGGCATGCTAATTACATTGCCGGTTGCCAAATTGCATTATCTCTTATAGTTTCCGAGATATGGACTATCGATAATTTACACCTTAGGCTCTGCTTCTAACTTGGGCCCAAATTGTAAAATGGTCTTATCTATTGGCGATTTCGTCCCAATTCACATTCCAAGTAGTATTCGGCATGCTAATTACATTGCCGGTTGCCAAATTGCATTATCTCTTATAGTTTCCGAGATATGGACTATCGATAATTTACACCTTAGGCTCTGCTTCTAACTTGGGCCCAAACTGTAAAATGGTCTTATCTATTGGCGATTTCGTTCCAATTCACATTCCAAGTAGTATTCGGCATGCTAATTACATTGCCGGTTGCCAAATTGCATTATCTCTTATAGTTTCCGAGATATGGACTATCGATAATTTACACCTTAGGCTCTGCTTCTAACTTGGGCCCAAATTGTAAAATGGTCTTATCTATTGGCGATTTCGTCCCAATTCACATTCCAAGTAATATTCGGCATGCTAATTACATTGCCAGTTGCCAAATTGCATTATCTCTTATAGTTTTCGAGATATGGACTATGGATAATTTACACCTTAGGCTCTGCTTCTAACTTGGGCCCAAATTGTAAAATGGTCTTATATATTGGCGATTTCATTCCAATTCACATTCCAAGTAATATTCGGCATGCTAATTACATTGCCGGTTGCCAAATTGCATTATCTCTTATAGTTTCCGAGATATGGACTATCGATAATTTACACCTTAGGCTCTGCTTCTAACTTGGGCCCAAATTGTAAAATGGTCTTATCTATTGGCGATTTCGTCCCAATTCACATTCCAAGTAATATTCGGCATGCTAATTACATTGCCAGTTGCCAAATTGTATTATCTCTTATAGTTTCCGAGATATGGACTATGGATAATTTACACCTTAGGCTCTGCTTCTAACTTGGGCCCAAATTGTAAAATGGTCTTATCTATTGGCGATTTCATTCCAATTCACATTCCAAGTAATATTCGGCACGCTAATAACATTGCCGGTTGCCAAATTGCATTATCTCTTATAGTTTCCGAGATATGGACTATCGATAATTTACACCTTAGGCTCTGCTTCTAACTTGGGCCCAAATTGTAAAATGGTCTTATCTATTGGCGATTTCGTTCCAATTCACATTCCAAGTAATATTCGGCATGCTAATTACATTGCCGGTTGCCAAATTGCATTATCTCTTATAGTTTCCGAGATATGGACTATCGGTAATTTACACCTTAGGCTCTGCTTCTAACTTGGGCCCAAATTGTAAAATCGCCTTATCTATTGGCGATTTCGTTCCAATTCACATTCCAAGTAATATTCGGCATGCTAATTACATTGCCGGTTGCCAAATTGCATTATCTCTTATAGTTTCCGAGATATAGACTATCGATAATTTACACCTTAGGCTCTGCTTCTAACTTGGGCCCAAATTGTAAAATGGTCTTATCTATTGGCGATTTCATTCCAATTCACATTCCAAGTAATATTCGGCATGCTAATTACATTGCCGGTTGCCAAATTGCATTATCTCTTATAGTTTCCGAGATATGGATTATCGATAATTTACACCTTAGGCTCTGCTTCTAACTTGGGCCCAAAATGTAAAATGGTCTTATCTATTGGCGATTTCGTTCCAATTCACATTCCAAGTAATATTCGGCATGCTAATTACATTGCCGGTTGCCAAATTGCATTATCTCTTATAGTTTCCGAGATATGAACTATCGGTAATATACACCTTAGGCTCTGCTTCTAACTTGGGCCCAAATTGTAAAATGGTCTTATCTATTGGCGATTCCGTTCCAATTCACATTCCAAGTAATATTCGGCATGCTAATTACATTGCCGGTTGCCAAATTGCATTATCTCTTATAGTTTCCGAGATATGGACTATCGATAATTTACACCTTAGGCTCTGCTTCTAACTTGGGCCCAAATTGTAAAATGGTCTTATCTATTGGCGATTTCATTCCAATTCACATTCCAAGTAATATTCGGCATGCTAATTACATTGCCGGTTGCCAAATTGCATTATCTCTTATAGTTTCCGAGATATGGACTATCGATAATTTACACCTTAGGCTCTGCTTCTAACTTGGGCCCAAAATGTAAAATGGTCTTATCTATTGGCGATTTCGTTCCAATTCACATTCCAAGTAATATTCGGCATGCTAATTACATTGCCGGTTGCCAAATTGCATTATCTCTTATAGTTTCCGAGATATGGACTATCGATAATTTACACCTTAGGCTCTGCTTCTAACTTGGGCCCAAATTGTAAAATGGTCTTATCTATTGGCGATTTCTTTCCAATTCACATTCCAAGTAATATTCGGCATGCTAATAACATTGCCGGTTGCCAAATTGCATTATCTCTTATAGTTTCCGAGATATGGACTATCGATAATTTACACCTTAGGCTCTGCTTCTAACTTGGGCCCAAATTGTAAAATGGTCTTATCTATTGGCGATTTCGTTCCAATTCACATTCCAAGTAATATTCGGCATGCTAATTACATTGCCGGTTGCCAAATTGCATTATCTCTTATAGTTTCCGAGATATGGACTATCGGTAATTTACACCTTAGGCTCTGCTTCTAACTTGGGCCCAAATTGTAAAATCGTCTTATCTATTGGCGATTTCGTTCCAATTCACATTCCAAGTAATATTCGGCATGCTAATTACATTGCCGGTTGCCAAATTGCATTATCTCTTATAGTTTCCGAGATATGGACTATCGATAATTTACACCTTAGGCTCTGCTTCTAACTTGGGCCCAAATTGTAAAATGGTCTTATCTATTGGCGATTTCATTCCAATTCACATTCCAAGTAATATTCGGCATGCTAATTACATTGCCGGTTGCCAAATTGCATTATCTCTTATAGTTTCCGAGATATGGACTATCGATAATTTACACCTTAGGCTCTGCTTCTAACTTGGGCCCAAAATGTAAAATGGTCTTATCTATTGGCGATTTCGTTCCAATTCACATTACAAGTAATATTCGGCATGCTAATTACATTGCCGGTTGCCAAATTGCATTATCTCTTATAGTTTCCGAGATATGAACTATCGGTAATTTACACCTTAGGCTCTGCTTCTAACTTGGGCCCAAATTGTAAAATCGTCTTATCTATTGGCGATTTCGTTCCAATTCACATTCCAAGTAATATTCGGCATGCTAATTACACTGCCGATTGCCAAATTGCATTATCTCTTATAGTTTCCGAGATATGGACTATCGATAATTTACACCTTAGGCTCTGCTTCTAACTTGGGCCCAAATTGTAAAATGGTCTTATCTATTGGCGATTTCGTTCCAATTCACATTCCAAGTAATTTTCGGCATGCTAATTACATTGCCGGTTGCCAAATTGAATTATCTCTTATAGTTTCCGAGATATGGACTATCGATAATTTACACCTAGGGCTCTGCTTCTAACTTGGGCCCAAATTATAAAATGGTCTTATCTATTGGCGATTTCGTTCCAATTCATATTCCAAGTGGTATTCGGCATGCTAATTACATTGCCGGTTGCCAAATTGCATTATCTCTTATAGTTTCCGAGATATGGACTATCGATAATTTACACCTTAGGCTCTGCTTCTAACTTGGGCCCAAATTGTAAAATGGTCTTATCTATTGGCGATTTCGTTCCAATTCACATTCCAAGTAATATTCGGCATGCTAATTACATTGCCGGTTGCCAAATTGAATTATCTCTTATAGTTTCCGAGATATGGACTATCGATAATTTACACCTTAGGCTCTGCTTCTAACTTGGGCCCAAATTATAAAATGGTCTTATCTATTGGCGATTTCGTTCCAATTCATATTCCAAGTGGTATTCGGCATGCTAATTACATTGCCGGTTGCCAAATTGCATTATCTCTTACAGTTTCCGAGATATGGACTATCGATAATTTACACCTTAGGCTCTGCTTCTAACTTGGGCCCAAATTGTAAAATGGTCTTATCTATTGGCGATATCGTTCCAATTCACATTCCAAGTAATATTCGGCATGCTAATTACATTGCCGGTTGCCAAATTGCATTATCTCTTATAGTTTCCGAGATATGGACTATCGATAATTTACACCTTAGGCTCTGCTTCTAACTTGGGCCCAAATTGTAAAATGGTCTTATCTATTGGCGATTTCGTCCCAATTCACATTCCAAGTAATATTCGGCATGCTAATTACATTGCCGGTTGCGAAACTGCATTATCTCTTATAGTTTCCAAGATATGGACTATCGATAATTTACACCTTAGGCTCTGCTTCTAACTTGGGCCCAAATTGTAAAATGGTCTTATCTATTGGCGATTTCGTTCCAATTCACATTCCAAGTAATATTCGGCATGCTAATTACATTGCCGGTTGCCAAATTGCATTATCTCTTTTAGTTTCCGAGATATGGACTATCGATAATTTACACCTTAGGCTCTGCTTCTAACTTGGGCCCAAATTGTAAAATGGTCTTATCTATTGGCGATTTCGTTCCAATTCACATTCCAAGTAATATTCGGCATGCTAATTACATTGCCGGTTGCCAAATTGCATTATCTCTTATAGTTTCCGAGATATGGCCTATCGATAATTTACACCTTAGGCTCTGCTTCTAACTTGGGCCCAAATTGTAAAATTGTCTTATCTATTGGCGATTTCATTCCAATTCACATTCCAAGTAATATTCGGCATGCTAATTACATTGCCGGTTGCCAAATTGCATTATCTCTTATAGTTTCCGAGATACGGACTATCGATAATTTACACCTTAGGCTCTGCTTCTAACTTGGGCCCAAATTGTAAAATGGTCTTATCTATTGGCGATTTCGTTCCAATTCACATTCCAAGTAATATTCGGCATGCTAATTACATTGCCGGTTGCCAAATTGCATTATCTCTTATAGTTTCCGAGATATGAACTATCGGTAATTTACACCTTAGGCTCTGCTTCTAACTTGGGCCCAAATTGTAAAATCGTCTTATCTATTGGCGATTTCGTTCCAATTCACATTCCAAGTAATATTCGGCATGCTAATTACATTGCCGGTTGCCAAATTGCATTATCTCTTATAGTTTCCGAGATATGGACTATCGATAATTTACACCTTAGGCTCTGCTTCTAACTTGGGCCCAAATTGTAAAATGGTCTTATCTATTGGCGATTTCGTTCCAATTCACATTCCAAGTAATATTCGGCATGCTAATTACATTGCCGGTTGCCAAATTGAATTATCTCTTATAGTTTCCGAGATATGGACTATCGATAATTTACACCTTAGGCTCTGCTTCTAACTTGGGCCCAAATTATAAAATGGTCTTATCTATTGGCGATTTCGTTCCAATTCATATTCCAAGTGGTATTCGGCATGCTAATTACATTGCCGGTTGCCAAATTGCATTATCTCTTATAGTTTCCGAGATATGGACTATCGATAATTTACACCTTAGGCTCTGCTTCTAACTTGGGCCCAAATTGTAAAATGGTCTTATCTATTGGCGATTTCGTCCCAATTCACATTCCAAGTAATATTCGGCATGCTAATTACATTGCCGGTTGCGAAACTGCATTATCTCTTATAGTTTCCGAGATATGGACTATCGATAATTTACACCTTAGGCTCTGCTTCTAACTTGGGCCCAAATTGTAAAATGGTCTTATCTATTGGCGATTTCGTTCCAATTCACATTCCAAGTAATATTCGGCATGCTAATTACATTGCCGGTTGCCAAATTGCATTATCTCTTTTAGTTTCCGAGATATGGACTATCGATAATTTACACCTTAGGCTCTGCTTCTAACTTGGGCCCAAATTGTAAAATGGTCTTATCTATTGGCGATTTCGTTCCAATTCACATTCCAAGTAATATTCGGCATGCTAATTACATTGCCGGTTGCCAAATTGCATTATCTGTTATAGTTTCCGAGATATGGACTATCGATAATTTACACCTTAGGCTCTGCTTCTAACTTGGGCCCAAATTGTAAAATGGCCTTATCTATTGGCGATTTCGTTCCAATTCACATTCCAAGTAATATTCGGCATGCTAATTACATTGCCGGTGGCCAAATTGAATTATCTCTTATAGTTTCCGAGATATGGACTATCGATAATTTACACCTTAGGCTCTGCTTCTAGCTTGGGCCCAAATTGTAAAATGGTCTTACCTATTGGCGATTTCGTTCCAATTCACATTCCAAGTAATATTCGGCATGCTAATTACATTGCCGGTTGCCAAATTGCATTATCTCTTATAGTTTCCGAGATATGGACTATCGATAATTTACACCTTAGGCTCTGCTTCTAACTTGGGCCCAAATTGTAATATGGTCTTATCTATTGGCGATTTCGTTCCAATTCACATTCCAAGTAATATTCGGCATGCTAATTACATTGCCGGTTGCCAAATTGCATTATCTCTTATAGTTTCCGAGATATGGACTATCGATAATTTACACCTTAGGCTCTGCTTCTATCTTGGGCCCAAATTGTAAAATGGTCTTATCTATTGGCGATTTCGTTCCAATTCACATTCCAAGTAATATTCGGCATGCTAATTACATTGCCGGTTGCCAAATTGCATTATCTCTTATAGTTTCCGAAATATGGACTATCGATAATTTACACCTTAGGCTCTGCTTCTAACTTGGGCCCAAATTGTAAAATGGTCTTATCTATTGGCGATTTCGTTCCAATTCACATTCCAAGTAATATTCGGCATGCTAATTACATTGCCGGTTGCCAAATTGCATTATCTCTTATAGTTTCCGAGATATGGACTATCGATAATTTACACCTTAGGCTCTGCTTCTAACTTGGGCCCAAATTGTAAAATGGTCTTATCTATTGGCGATTTCGTTCCAATTCACATTCCAAGTAATATTCGGCATGCTAATTACATTGCCGGTTGCCAAATTGCATTATCTCTTATAGTTTCCGAGGAATGTGAATTGGAACGAAATCGCCAATAGATAAGACCATTTTACAATTTGGGCCCAAGTTAGAAGCAGAGCCTAAGGTGTAAATTATCGATAGTCCATATCTCGGAAACTATAAGAGATAATGCAATTTGGCAACCGGCAATGTAATTAGCATGCCGAATATTACTTGGAATGTGAATTGGAACGAAATCGCCAATAGATAAGACCATTTTACAATTTGGGCCCAAGTTAGAAGCAGAGCCTAAGGCGTAAATTATCGATAGTCCATATTTCGGAAACTATAAGAGATAATGCAATTTGGCAACCGGCAATGTAATTAGCATGCCGAATATTACTTGGAATGTGAATTGGAACGAAATCGCCAATAGATAAGACCATTTTACAATTTGGGCCCAAGATAGAAGCAGAGCCTAAGGTGTAAATTATCGATAGTCCATATCTCGGAAACTATAAGAGATAATGCAATTTGGCAACCGGCAATGTAATTAGCATGCCGATTATTACTTGGAATGTGAATTGGAACGAAATCGCCAATAGATAAGACCATATTACAATTTGGGCCCAAGTTAGAAGCAGAGCCTAAGGTGTAAATTATCGATAGTCCATATCTCGGAAACTATAAGAGATAATGCAATTTGGCAACCGGCAATTTAATTAACATGCCGAATATTACTTGGAATGTGAATTGGAACGAAATCGCCAATAGATAAGACCATTTTACAATTTGGGCCCAAGTTAGAAGCAGAGCCTAAGGTGTAAATTATCGATAGTCCATATCTCGGAAACTATAAGAGATAATGCAATTTGGCAACCGGCAATGTAATTAGCATGCCGAATATTACTTGGAATGTGAATTGGAACGAAATCGCCAATAGATAAGACCGTTTTACAATTTGGGCCCAAGTTAGAAGCAGAGCCTAAGGTGTAAATTACCGATAGTCCATATCTCGGAAACTATAAGAGATAATGCAATTTGGCAACCGGCAATGTAATTAGCATGCCGACTATTCCTTGGAATGTGAATTGGAACGAAATCGCCAATAGATAAGACCATTTTACAATTTGGGCCCAAGTTAGAAGCAGAGCCTAAGGTGTAAATTATCGATAGTCCATATCTCGGAAACTATAAGAGATAATGCAATTTGGCAATCGGCAATGTAATTAGCATGCCGAATATTACTTGGAATGTGAATTGGAATGAAATCGCCAATAGATAAGACCATTTTACAATTTGGGCCCAAGTTAGAAGCAGAGCCTAAGGTGTAAATTATCGATAGTCCATATCTCGGAAACTATAAGAGATAATGCAATTTGGCAACCGGCAATGTAATTAGCATGCCGAATATTATTTGGAATGTGAATTGGAACGAAATCGCCAATAGATAAGGCGATTTTACAATTTGGGCCCAAGTTAGAAGCAGAACCTAAGGTGTAAATTATCGATAGTCCATATCTCGGAAACTATAAGAGATAATGCAATTTGGCAACCGGCAATGTAATTAGCATGCCGAATATTACTTGGAATGTGAATTGGAATGAAATCGCCAATAGATAAGACCATTTTATTATTTGGGCCCAAGTTAGAAGCAGAGCCTAAGGTGTAAATTATCGATAGTCCATATCTCGGAAACTATAAGAGATAATGCAATTTGGCAACCGGCAATGTAATTAGCATGCCGAATATTACTTGGAATGTGAATTGGAACGAAATCGCCAATAGATAAGACCATTTTACAATTTGGGCCCATGTTAGAAGCAGAGCCTAAGATGTAAATTATCGATAGTCCATATCTCGGAAACTATAAGAGATAATGCAATTTAGCAACCGGCAATGTAATTAGCATGCCGAATATTACTTGGAATGTGAATTGGAACGAAATCGCCAATAGATAAGACCATTTTACAATTTGGGCCCAAGTTAGAAGCAGAACCTAAGGTGTAAAATCGTCCATCGATCGATGGACGAACCTTATCTATTGGCGATTTCGTTCCAATTCACATTCCAAGTAATATTCGGCATGCTAATTACATTGCCGGTTGCCAAATTGCATTATCTCTTATAGTTTCCGAGATATGGACTATCGATAATTTACACCTTAGGCTCTGCTTCTAACTTGGGCCCAAATTGTAAAATGGTCTTATCTATTGGCGATTTCGTTACAATTCACATTCCAAGTAATATTCGGCATGCTAATTACATTGCCGGTTGCCAAATTGAATTATCTCCTATAGTTTCCGAGATATGGACTATCGATAATTTACACCTTAGGCTCTGCTTCTAACTTGGGCCCAAATTGTAAAATGGTCTTACCTATTGTCGATTTCGTTCCAATTCACATTCCAAGTAATATTCGGCATGCTAATTACATTGCCGGTGGCCAAGTTGCATTATCTCTTATAGTTTCCGTGATATGGACTATCGATAATTTACGCCTTAGGCTCTGCTTCTAACTTGGGCCCAAATTGTAAAATGGTCTTATCTATTGGCGATTTCGTTCCAATTCACATTCCAAGTAATATTCGGCATGTTAATTACATTGCCGGTTCCCAAATTGCATTATCTCTTATAGTTTCCGAGATATGGACTATCGATTATTTTTAACCTTAGGCCCTGCTTCTAACTTGGGCCCAAACTGTAAAATGGTCTTATCTATTGGCGATTTCGTTCCAATTCACATTCCAAGTAATATTCGGCATGCTAATTACATTGCCGGTTGCCAAATTGCATTATCTCTTATAGTTTTCGAGATATGGACTATGGATAATTTACACCTTAGGCTCTGCTTCTAACTTGGGCCCAAATTGTAAAATGGTCTTATCTATTGGCGATTTCATTCCAATTCACATTCCAAGTAATATTCGGCATGCTAATTACATTGCCGGTTGCCAAATTGCATTATCTCTTATAGTTTCCGAGATATGGACTATCGGTAATTTACACCTTAGGCTCTGCTTCTAACTTGGGCCCAAATTGTAAAATCGTCTTATCTATTGGCGATTTCGTTCCAATTCACATTCCAAGTAATATTCGGCATGCTAATTACATTGCCGGTTGCCAAATTGCATTATCTCTTATAGTTTCCGAGATATGGACTATCGATAATTTACACCTTAGGCTCTGCTTCTAACTTGGGCACAAATTATAAAATGGTCTTATCTATTGGCGATTTTATTCCAATTCACATTCCAAGTAATATTCGGCATGCTAATTACATTGCCTGTTGCCAAATTGCATTATCTCTTATAGTTTCCGAGATATGGACTATCGATAATTTACACCTTAGGCTCTGCTTCTAACTTGGGGCCAAATTGTAAAATGGTCTTATCTATTGGCGATTTCGTTCCAATTCACATTCCAAGTAATATTCGGCATGCTAATTACATTGCCGGTTGCCAAATTGTATTATCTCTTATAGTTTCCGAGATATGGACTATCGGTAATTTACACCTTAGGCTCTGCTTCTAACTTGGGCCCAAATTGTAAAATCGTCTTATCTATTGGCGATTTCGTTCCAATTCACATTCCAAGTAATATTCGGCATGCTGATTACATTGCCGGTTGCCAAATTGCATTATCTCTTATAGTTTCCGAGATATGGACTATCGATAATTTACACCTTAGGCTCTGCTTCTAACTTGGGCCCAAATTGTAAAATGGTCTTATCTATTGGCGATTTCGTTCCAATTCACATTCCAAGTAATATTCGGCATGCTAATTACATTGCCGGTTGCCAAATTGAATTATCTCTTATAGTTTCCGAGATATGGACTATCGATAATTTACACCTTAGGCTCTGCTTCTAACTTGGGCCCAAATTGTAAAATGGTCTTATCTATTGGCGATTTCGTTCCAATTCACATTCCAAGTGGTATTCGGCATGCTAATTACATTGCCGGTTGCCAAATTGCATTATCTCTTATAGTTTCCGAGATATGGACTATCGATAATTTACACCTTAGGCTCTGCTTCTAACTTGTTCCCAAATTGTAAAATGGTCTTATCTATTGGCGATTTCGTTCCAATTCACATTCCAAGTAATATTCGGCATGCTAATTACATTGCAGGTTGCCAAATTGCATTATCTCTTATAGTTTCCGAGATATGGACTATCGATAATTTACACCTTAGGCTCTGCTTCTAACTTGGGCCCAAATTGTAAAATGGTCTTATCTATTGGCGATTTCGTCCCAATTCACATTCCAAGTAATATTCGGCATGCTAATTACTTTGCCGGTTGCGAAACTGCATTATCTCTTATAGTTTCCGAGATATGGACTATCGATAATTTACACCTTAGGCTCTGCTTCTAACTTGGGCCCAAATTGTAAAATGGTCTTATCTATTGGCGATTTCGTTCCAATTCACATTCCAAGTAATATTCGGCATGCTAATTACATTGCCGGTTCCCAAATTGCATTATCTCTTATAGTTTCCGAGATATGGACTATCGGTTATTTTTAACCTTAGGCTCTGCTTCTAACTTGGGCCCAAACTGTAAAATGGTCTTATCTATTGGCGATTTCGTTCCAATTCACATTCCAAGTAGTATTCGGCATGCTAGTTACATTGCCGGTTGCCAAATTGCATTATCTCTTATAGTTTCCGAGATATGGACTATCGATAATTTACACCTTAGGCTCTGCTTCTAACTTGGGCCCAAATTGTAAAATGGTCTTATCTATTGGCGATTTCGTCCCAATTCACATTCCAAGTAATATTCGGCATGCTAATTACATTGCCAGTTGCCAAATTGCATTATCTCTTATAGTTTTCGAGATATGGACTATGGATAATTTACACCTTAGGCTCTGCTTCTAACTTGGGCCCAAATTGTAAAATGGTCTTATCTATTGGCGATTTCATTCCAATTCACATTCCAAGTAATATTCGGCATGCTAATTACATTGCCGTTTGCTAAATTGCATTATCTCTTATAGTTTCCGAGATATGGACTATCGATAATTTACACCTTAGGCTCTGCTTCTAACTTGGGCCCAAATTGTAAAATGGTCTTATCTATTGGCGATTTCGTTCCAATTCACATTCCAAGTAATATTCGGCATGCTAATTACATTGCCGGTTGCCAAATTGCATTATCTCTTATAGTTTCCGAGATATGGACTATCGGTAATTTACACCTTAGGCTCTGCTTCTAACTTGGGCCCAAATTGTAAAATCGTCTTATCTATTGGCGATTTCGTTCCAATTCACATTCCAAGTAATATTCGGCATGCTAATTACATTGCCGGTTGCCAAATTGCATTATCTCTTATAGTTTCCGAGATATGGACTATCGATAATTTACACCTTAGGCTCTGCTTCTAACTTGGGCCCAAATTGTAAAATGGTCTTATCTATTGGCGATTTCATTCCAATTCACATTCCAAGTAATATTCGGCATGCTAATTACATTGCCTGTTGCCAAATTGCATTATCTCTTATAGTTTCCGAGATATGGACTATCGATAATTTACACCTTAGGCTCTGCTTCTAACTTGGGGCCAAATTGTAAAATGGTCTTATCTATTGGCGATTTCGTTCCAATTCACATTCCAAGTAATATTCGGCATGCTAATTACATTGCCGGTTGCCAAATTGTATTATCTCTTATAGTTTCCGAGATATGGACTATCGGTAATTTACACCTTAGGCTCTGCTTCTAACTTGGGCCCAAATTGTAAAATCGTCTTATCTATTGGCGATTTCGTTCCAATTCACATTCCAAGTAATATTCGGCATGCTGATTACATTGCCGGTTGCCAAATTGCATTATCTCTTATAGTTTCCGAGATATGGACTATCGATAATTTACACCTTAGGCTCTGCTTCTAACTTGGGCCCAAATTGTAAAATGGTCTTATCTATTGGCGATTTCGTTCCAATTCACATTCCAAGTAATATTCGGCATGCTAATTACATTGCCGGTTGCCAAATTGAATTATCTCTTATAGTTTCCGAGATATGGACTATCGATAATTTTAACCTTAGGCTCTGCTTCTAACTTGGGCCCAAATTGTAAAATGGTCTTATCTATTGGCGATTTCGTTCCAATTCACATTCCAAGTGGTATTCGGCATGCTAATTACATTGCCGGTTGCCAAATTGCATTATCTCTTATAGTTTCCGAGATATGGACTATCGATAATTTACACCTTAGGCTCTGCTTCTAACTTGGGCCCAAATTGTAAAATGGTCTTATCTATTGGCGATTTCGTTCCAATTCACATTCCAAGTAATATTCGGCATGCTAATTACATTGCCGGTTGCCAAATGGCATTATCTCTTATAGTTTCCGAGATATGGACTATCGATAATTTACACCTTAGGCTCTGCTTCTAACTTGGGCCCAAATTGTAAAATGGTCTTATCTATTGGCGATTTCGTCCCAATTCACATTCCAAGTAATATTCGGCATGCTAATTACTTTGCCGGTTGCGAAACTGCATTATCTCTTATAGTTTCCGAGATATGGACTATCGATAATTTACACCTTAGGCTCTGCTTCTAACTTGGGCCCAAATTGTAAAATGATCTTATCTATTGGCGATTTCGTTCCAATTCACATTCCAAGTAATATTCGGCATGCTAATTACATTGCCTGTTGCCAAATTGCATTATCTCTTATAGTTTCCGAGATATGGACTATCGATAATTTACACCTTAGGCTCTGCTTCTAACTTGGGGCCAAATTGTAAAATGGTCTTATCTATTGGCGATTTCGTTCCAATTCACATTCCAAGTAATATTCGGCATGCTAATTACATTGCCGGTTGCCAAATTGCATTATCTCTTATAGTTTCCGAGATATGGACTATCGATAATTTACACCTTAGGCTCTGCTTCTAACTTGGGCCCAAATTGTAAAATGGTCTTATCTATTGGCGATTTCATTCCAATTCACATTCCAAGTAATATTCGGCATGCTAATTACATTGCCTGTTGCCAAATTGCATTATCTCTTATAGTTTCCGAGATATGGACTATCGATAATTTACACCTTAGGCTCTGCTTCTAACTTGGGCCCAAATTGTAAAATGGTCTTATCTATTGGCGATTTCGTCCCAATTCACATTCCAAGTAATATTCGGCATGCTAATTACTTTGCCGGTTGCGAAACTGCATTATCTCTTATAGTTTCCGAGATATGGACTATCGATAATTTACACCTTAGGCTCTGCTTCTAACTTGGGCCCAAATTGTAAAATGATCTTATCTATTGGCGATTTCGTTCCAATTCACATTCCAAGTTATATTCGGCATGCTAATTACATTGCCTGTTGCCAAATTGCATTATCTCTTATAGTTTCCGAGATATGGACTATCGATAATTGACACCTTAGGCTCTGCTTCTAACTTGGGGCCAAATTGTAAAATGGTCTTATCTATTGGCGATTTCGTTCCAATTCACATTCCAAGTAATATTCGGCATGCTAATTACATTGCCGGTTGCCAAATTGTATTATCTCTTATAGTTTCCGAGATATGGACTATCGGTAATTTACACCTTAGGCTCTGCTTCTAACTTGGGCCCAAATTGTAAAATCGTCTTATCTATTGGCGATTTCGTTCCAATTCACATTCCAAGTAATATTCGGCATGCTGATTACATTGCCGGTTGCCAAATTGCATTATCTCTTATAGTTTCCGAGATATGGACTATCGATTATTTACACCTTAGGCTCTGCTTCTAACTTGGGCCCAAATTGTAAAATGGTCTTATCTATTGGCGATTTCGTTCCAATTCACATTCCAAGTAATATTCGGCATGCTAATTACATTGCCGGTTGCCAAATTGAATTATCTCTTATAGTTTCCGAGATATGGACTATCGGTAATTTACACCTTAGGCTCTGCTTCTAACTTGGGCCCAAATTGTAAAATCGTCTTATCTATTGGCGATTTCGTTCCAATTCACATTCCAAGTGGTATTCGGCATGCTAATTACATTGCCGGTTGCCAAATTGCATTATCTCTTATAGTTTCCGAGATATGGACTATCGATAATTTACACCTTAGGCTCTGCTTCTAACTTGGGCCCAAATTGTAAAATGGTCTTATCTATTGGCGATTTCGTTCCAATTCACATTCCAAGTAATATTCGGCATGCTAATTACATTGCCGGTTGCCAAATTGCATTATCTCTTATAGTTTCCGAGATATGGACTATCGATAATTTACACCTTAGGCTCTGCTTCTATCTTGGCCCCAAATTGTAAAATGGTCTTATCTATTGGCGATTTCGTTCCAATTCACATTCCAAGTAATATTCGGCATGCTAATTACATTGCCGGTTGCCAAATTGCATTATCTCTTATAGTTTCCGAGATATGGACTATCGATAATTTACACCTTAGGCTCTGCTTCTAACTTGGGCCCAAATTGTAAAATGGTCTTATCTATTGGCGATTTCGTCCCAATTCACATTCCAAGTAATATTCGGCATGCTAATTACTTTGCCGGTTGCGAAACTGCATTATCTCTTATAGTTTCCGAGATATGGACTATCGATAATTTACACCTTAGGCTCTGCTTCTAACTTGGGCCCAAATTGTAAAATGATCTTATCTATTGGCGATTTCGTTCCAATTCACATTCCAAGTAATATTCGGCATGCTAATTACATTGCCTGTTGCCAAATTGCATTATCTCTTATAGTTTCCGAGATATGGACTATCGATAATTTACACCTTAGGCTCTGCTTCTAACTTGGGCCCAAATTGTAATATGGTCTTATCTATTGGCGATTTCGTTCCAATTCACATTCCACGTAATATTCGGCATGCTAATTACATTGCCGGTTGCCAAATTGCATTATCTCTTATAGTTTCCGAGATGCGGACTATCGATAATTTACACCTTAGGCTCTGCTTCTAACTTGGGCCCAAATTGTAAAATGGTCTTATCTATTGGCGATTTCGTTCCAATTCACACTCCAGGTAATATTCGGCATGCTAATTACATTGCCGGTTGCGAAATTGTAATATCTCTTATAGTTTCCGAGATATGGACTATCCATAATTTACACCTTAGGCTCTGCTTCTAACTTGGGCCCAAATTGTAAAATGGTCTTATCTATTGGCGATTTCGTTCCAATTCACATTCCAAGTAATATTCGGCATGCTAATTACACTGCCGGTTGCCAAATTGCATTATCTCTTATAGTTTCCGAGATATGGACTATGGATAATTTACACCTTAGGCTCTGCTTCTAACTTGGTCCCAAATTGTAAAATGGTCTTATCTATTGGCGATTTCGTTCCAATTCACATTCCAAGTAATATTCGGCATGCTAATTACATTGCCGGTTGCCAAATTGCATTATCTCTTATAGTTTCCGAGATATGGACTATCGATAATTTACACCTTAGGCTCTGCTTCTAACTTGGGCTCAAATTGTAAAATGGTCTTATCTATTGGCGATTTCGTTCCAATTCACATTCCAAGTAATATTCGACATGCTAATTACATTGCCGGTGGCCAAGTTGCATTATCTCTTATAGTTTCCGAGATATGGATTATCGATAATTTACACCTTAGGCTCTGCTTCTAACTTGGGCCCAAATTGTAAAATGGTCTTATCTATTGGCGATTTCGTTCCAATTCACATTCCAAGTAATATTCGGCATTCTAATTACAATGCCGGTTCCCAAATTGCATTATCTCTTATAGTTTCCGAGATATGGACTATCGATTATTTTTAACCTTAGGCTCTGCTTCTAACTTGGGCCCAAACTGTAAAATGGTCTTATCTATTGGCGATTTCGTTCCAATTCACATTCCAAGTAGTATTCGGCATGCTAATTACATTGCCGGTTGCCAAATTGCATTATCTCTTATAGTTTCCGAGATATGGACTATCGATAATTTACACCTTAGGCTCTGCTTCTAACTTGGGCCCAAATTGTAAAATGGTCTTATCTATTGGCAATTTCGTTCCAATTCACATTCCAAGTAATATTCGGCATGCTAATTACATTGCCGGTTGCCAAATTGAATTATCTCTTATAGTTTCCGAGATATGGACTATCGATAATTTACACCTTAGGCTCTGCTTCTAACTTGGGCCCAAATTGTAAAATGGTCTTATCTATTGGCGATTTCGTTCCAATTCACATTCCAAGTGGTATTCGGCATGCTAATTACATTGCCGGTTGCCAAATTGCATTATCTCTTATAGTTTCCGAGATATGGACTATCGATAATTTACACCTTAGGCTCTGCTTCTAACTTGGGCCCAAATTGTAAAATGGTCTTATCTATTGGCGATTTCGTTCCAATTCACATTCCAAGTAATATTCGGCATGCTAATTACATTGCCGGTTGCCAAATTGCATTATCTCTTATAGTTTCCGAGATATGGACTATCGATAATTTACACCTTAGGCTCTGCTTCTAACTTGGGCCCAAATTGTAAAATGGTCTTATCTATTGGCGATTTCGTCCCAATTCACATTCCAAGTAATATTCGGCATTCTAATTACTTTGCCGGTTGCGAAACTGCATTATCTCTTATAGTTTCCGAGATATGGACTATCGATAATTTACACCTTAGGCTCTGCTTCTAACTTGGGCCCAAATTGTAAAATGATCTTATCTATTGGCGATTTCGTTCCAATTCACATTCCAAGTAATATTCGGCATGCTAATTACATTGCCTGTTGCCAAATTGCATTATCTCTTATAGTTTCCGAGATATGGACTATCGATAATTTACACCTTAGGCTCTGCTTCTAACTTGGGCCCAAATTGTAATATGGTCTTATCTATTGGCGATTTCGTTCCAATTCACATTCCAAGTAATATTCGGCATGCTAATTACATTGCCGGTTGCCAAATTGCATTATCTCTTATAGTTTCCGAGATATGGACTATCGATAATTTACACCTTAGGCTCTGCTTCTAACTTGGGCTCAAATTGTAAAATGGTCTTATCTATTGGCGATTTCGTTCCAATTCACATTCCAAGTAATATTCGACATGCTAATTACATTGCCGGTGGCCAAGTTGCATTATCTCTTATAGTTTCCGAGATATGGATTATCGATAATTTACACCTTAGGCTCTGCTTCTAACTTGGGCCCAAATTGTAAAATGGTCTTATCTATTGGCGATTTCGTTCCAATTCACATTCCAAGTAATATTCGGCATTCTAATTACAATGCCGGTTCCCAAATTGCATTATCTCTTATAGTTTCCGAGATATGGACTATCGATTATTTTTAACCTTAGGCTCTGCTTCTAACTTGGGCCCAAACTGTAAAATGGTCTTATCTATTGGCGATTTCGTTCCAATTCACATTCCAAGTAGTATTCGGCATGCTAATTACATTGCCGGTTGCCAAATTGCATTATCTCTTATAGTTTCCGAGATATGGACTATCGATAATTTACACCTTAGGCTCTGCTTCTAATTTGGGCCCAAATTGTAAAATGGTCTTATCTATTGGCGATTTCGTTCCAATTCACATTCCAAGTAATATTCGGCATGCTAATTACATTGCCGGTTGCCAAATTGAATTATCTCTTATAGTTTCCGAGATATGGACTATCGATAATTTACACCTTAGGCTCTGCTTCTAACTTGGGCCCAAATTGTAAAATGGTCTTATCTATTGGCGATTTCGTTCCAATTCACATTCCAAGTGGTATTCGGCATGCTAATTACATTGCCGGTTGCCAAATTGCATTATCTCTTATAGTTTCCGAGATATGGACTATCGATAATTTACACCTTAGGCTCTGCTTCTAACTTGGGCCCAAATTGTAAAATGGTCTTATCTATTGGCGATTTCGTTCCAATTCACATTCCAAGTAATATTCGGCATGCTAATTACATTGCCGGTTGCCAAATTGCATTATCTCTTATAGTTTCCGAGATATGGACTATCGATAATTTACACCTTAGGCTCTGCTTCTAACTTGGGCCCAAATTGTAAAATGGTCTTATCTATTGGCGATTTCGTCCCAATTCACATTCCAAGTAATATTCGGCATGCTAATTACTTTGCCGGTTGCGAAACTGCATTATCTCTTATAGTTTCCGAGATATGGACTATCGATAATTTACACCTTAGGCTCTGCTTCTAACTTGGGCCCAAATTGTAAAATGATCTTATCTATTGGCGATTTCGTTCCAATTCACATTCCAAGTAATATTCGGCATGCTAATTACATTGCCTGTTGCCAAATTGCATTATCTCTTATAGTTTCCGAGATATGGACTATCGATAATTTACACCTTAGGCTCTGCTTCTAACTTGGGCCCAAATTGTAATATGGTCTTATCTATTGGCGATTTCGTTCCAATTCACATTCCAAGTAATATTCGGCATGCTAATTACATTGCCGGTTGCCAAATTGCATTATCTCTTATAGTTTCCGAGATACGGACTATCGATAATTTACACCTTAGGCTCTGCTTCTAACTTGGGCCCAAATTGTAAAATGGTCTTATCTATTGGCGATTTCGTTCCAATTCACACTCCAAGTAATATTCGGCATGCTAATTACATTGCCGGTTGCGAAATTGCATTATCTCTTATAGTTTCCGAGATATGGACTATCCATAATTTACACCTTAGGCTCTGCTTCTAACTTGGGCCCAAATTGTAAAATGGTCTTATCTATTGGCGATTTCGTTCCAATTCACATTCCAAGTAATATTCGGCATGCTAATTACATTGCCGGTTGCCAAATTGCATTATCTCTTATAGTTTCCGAGATATGGACTATGGATAATTTACACTTTAGGCTCTGCTTCTAACTTGGTCCCAAATTGTAAAATGGTCTTATCTATTGGCGATTTCGTTCCAATTCACATTCCAAGTAATATTCGGCATGCTAATTACATTGCCGGTTGCCAAATTGCATTATCTCTTATAGTTTCCGAGATATGGACTATCGATAATTTACACCTTAGGCTCTGCTTCTAACTTGGGCCCAAATTGTAAAATGGTCTTATCTATTGGCGATTTCGTTCCAATTCACATTCCAAGTAATATTCGACATGCTAATTACATTGCCGGTGGCCAAGTTGCATTATCTCTTATAGTTTCCGAGATATGGATTATCGATAATTTACACCTTAGGCTCTGCTTCTAACTTGGGCCCAAATTGTAAAATGGTCTTATCTATTGGCGATTTCGTTCCAATTCACATTCCAAGTAATATTCGGCATGCTAATTACAATGCCGGTTCCCAAATTGCATTATCTCTTATAGTTTCCGAGATATGGACTATCGATTATTTTTAACCTTAGGCTCTGCTTCTAACTTGGGCCCAAACTGTAAAATGGTCTTATCTATTGGCGATTTCGTTCCAATTCACATTCCAAGTAGTATTCGGCATGCTAATTACATTGCCGGTTGCCAAATTGCATTATCTCTTATAGTTTCCGAGATATGGACTATCGATAATTTACACCTTAGGCTCTGCTTCTAACTTGGGCCCAAATTGTAAAATGGTCTTATCTATTGGCGATTTCGTCCCAATTCACATTCCAAGTAATATTCGGCATGCTAATTACATTGCCAGTTGCCAAATTGCATTATCTCTTATAGTTTCCGAGATATGGACTATGGATAATTTACACCTTAGGCTCTGCTTCTAACTTGGGCCCAAATTGTAAAATTTTCTTATCTATTGGCGATTTCATTCCAATTCACATTCCAAGTAATATTCGGCATGCTAATTACATTGCCGGTTGCCAAATTGCATTATCTCTTATAGTTTCCGAGATATGGACTATCGATAATTTACACCTTAGGCTCTGCTTCTAACTTGGGCCCAAATTGTAAAATGGTCTTATCTATTGGCGATTTCGTTCCAATTCACATTCCAAGTAATATTCGGCATGCTAATTACATTGCCGGTTGCCAAATTGCATTATCACTTATAGTTTCCGAGATATGGACTATCGGTAATTTACACCTTAGGCTCTGCTTCTAACTTGGGCCCAAATTGTAAAATCGTCTTATCTATTGGCGATTTCGTTCCAATTCACATTCCAAGTAATATTCGGCATGCTAATTATATTGCCGGTTGCCAAATTACATTATCTCTGATAGTTTCCGAGATATGGACTATCGATAATTTACACCTTAGGCTCTGCTTCTAACTTGGGCCCAAATTGTAAAATGGTCTTATCTATTGGCGATTTCATTCCAATTCACATTCCAAGTAATATTCGGCATGCTAATTACATTGCCGGTTGCCAAATTGCATTATCTCTTATAGTTTCCGAGATATGGACTATCGATAATATACACCTTAGGCTCTGCTTCTAACTTGGGCCCAAATTGTAAAATGGTCTTATCTATTGGCGATTTCGTTCCAATTCACATTCCAAGTAATATTCGGCATGCTAATTACATTGCCGGTTGCCAAATTGCATTATCTCTTATAGTTTCCGAGATATGGACTATCGGTAATTTACACCTTAGGCTCTGCTTCTAACTTGGGCCCAAATTGTAAAATGGTCTTATCTATTGGCGATTTCGTCCCAATTCACATTCCAAGTAATATTCGGCATGCTAATTACTTTGCCGGTTGCGAAACTGCATTATCTCTTATAGTTTCCGAGATATGGACTATCGATAATTTACACCTTAGGCTCTGCTTCTAACTTGGGCCCAAATTGTAAAATGATCTTATCTATTGGCGATTTCGTTCCAATTCACATTCCAAGTAATATTCGGCATGCTAATTACATTGCCTGTTGCCAAATTGCATTATCTCTTATAGTTTCCGAGATATGGACTATCGATAATTTACACCTTAGGCTCTGCTTCTAACTTGGGCCCAAATTGTAATATGGTCTTATCTATTGGCGATTTCGTTCCAATTCACATTCCAAGTAATATTCGGCATGCTAATTACATTGCCGGTTGCCAAATTGCATTATCTCTTATAGTTTCCGAGATACGGACTATCGATAATTTACACCTTAGGCTCTGCTTCTAACTTGGGCCCAAATTGTAAAATGGTCTTATCTATTGGCGATTTCGTTCCAATTCACACTCCAAGTAATATTCGGCATGCTAATTACATTGCCGGTTGCGAAATTGCATTATCTCTTATAGTTTCCGAGATATGGACTATCCATAATTTACACCTTAGGCTCTGCTTCTAACTTGGGCCCAAATTGTAAAATGGTCTTATCTATTGGCGATTTCGTTCCAATTGACATTCCAAGTAATATTCGGCATGCTAATTACATTGCCGGTTGCCAAATTGCATTATCTCTTATAGTTTCCGAGATATGGACTATCGATAATTTACACCTTAGGCTCTGCTTCTAACTTGGGCCCAAATTGTAAAATGGTCTTATCTATTGGCGATTTCGTTCCAATTCACATTCCAAGTAATATTCGACATGCTAATTACATTGCCGGTGGCCAAGTTGCATTATCTCTTATAGTTTCCGAGATATGGATTATCGATAATTTACACCTTAGGCTCTGCTTCTAACTTGGGCCCAAATTGTAAAATGGTCTTATCTATTGGCGATTTCGTTCCAATTCACATTCCAAGTAATATTCGGCATGATAATTACAATGCCGGTTCCCAAATTGCATTATCTCTTATAGTTTCCGAGATATGGACTATCGATTATTTTTAACCTTAGGCTCTGCTTCTAACTTGGGCCCAAACTGTAAAATGGTCTTATCTATTGGCGATTTCGTTCCAATTCACATTCCAAGTAGTATTCGGCATGCTAATTACATTGCCGGTTGCCAAATTGCATTATCTCTTATAGTTTCCGAGATATGGACTATCGATAATTTACACCTTAGGCTCTGCTTCTAACTTGGGCCCAAATTGTAAAATGGTCTTATCTATTGGCGATTTCGTCCCAATTCACATTCCAAGTAATATTCGGCATGCTAATTACATTGCCAGTTGCCAAATTGCATTATCTCTTATAGTTTCCGAGATATGGACTATGGATAATTTACACCTTAGGCTCTGCTTCTAACTTGGGCCCAAATTGTAAAATTTTCTTATCTATTGGCGATTTCATTCCAATTCACATTCCAAGAAATATTCGGCATGCTAATTACATTGCCGGTTGCCAAATTGCATTATCTCTTATAGTTTCCGAGATATGGACTATCGATAATTTACACCTTAGGCTCTGCTTCTAACTTGGGCCCAAATTGTAAAATGGTCTTATCTATTGGCGATTTCGTTCCAATTCACATTCCAAGTAATATTCGGCATGCTAATTACATTGCCGGTTGCCAAATTGCATTATCACTTATAGTTTCCGAGATATGGACTATCGGTAATTTACACCTTAGGCTCTGCTTCTAACTTGGGCCCAAATTGTAAAATCGTCTTATCTATTGGCGATTTCGTTCCAATTCACATTCCAAGTAATATTCGGCATGCTAATTATATTGCCGGTTGCCAAATTGCATTATCTCTGATAGTTTCCGAGATATGGACTATCGATAATTTACACCTTAGGCTCTGCTTCTAACTTGGGCCCAAATTGTAAAATGGTCTTATCTATTGGCGATTTCATTCCAATTCACATTCCAAGTAATATTCGGCATGCTAATTACATTGCCGGTTGCCAAATTGCATTATCTCTTATAGTTTCCGAGATATGGACTATCGATAATTTACACCTTAGGCTCTGCTTCTAACTTGGGCCCAAATTGTAAAATGGTCTTATCTATTGGCGATTTCGTTCCAATTCACATTCCAAGTAATATTCGGCATGCTAATTACATTGCCGGTTGCCAAATTGCATTATCTCTTATAGTTTCCGAGATATGGACTATCGGTAATTTACACCTTAGGCTCTGCTTCTAACTTGGGCCCAAATTGTAAAATCGTCTTATCTATTGGCGATTTCGTTCCAATTCACATTCCAAGTAATATTCGGCATGCTAATTACATTGCCGGTTGCCAAATTGCATTATCTCTTATAGTTTCCGAGATATGGACTATCGATAATTTACACCTTAGGCTCTGCTTCTAACTTGGGCCCAAATTGTAAAATGGTCTTATCTATTGGCGATTTCTTTCCAATTCACATTCCAAGTGGTATTCGGCATGCTAATTACATTGCCGGTTGCCAAATTGCATTATCTCTTATAGTTTCCGAGATATGGACTATCGATAATTTACACCTTAGGCTTTGCTTCTAACTTGGGCCCAAATTGTAAAATGGTCTTATCTATTGGCGATTTCGTTCCAATTCACATTCCAAGTAATATTCGGCATGCTAATTACATTGCCGGTTGCCAAATTGCATTATCTCTTATAGTTTCCGAGATATGGACTATCGATAATTTACACCTTAGGCTCTGCTTCTAACTTGGGCCCAAATTGTAAAATGGTCTTATCTATTGGCGATTTCGTTTCAATTCACATTCCAAGTGGTATTCGGCATGCTAATTACATTGCCGGTTGCCAAATTGCATTATCTCTTTTAGTTTCCGAGATATGGACTATCGATAATTTACACCTTAGGCTCTGCTTCTAACTTGGGCCCAAATTGTAAAATGGTCTTATCTGTTGGCGATTTCGTTCCAATTCGCTTTCCAAGTAATATTCGGCATGCTAATTACATTGCCGGTTGCCAAATTGAATTATCTCTTATAGTTTCCGAGATATGGACTATCGATAATTTACACCTTAGGCTCTGCTTCTAACTTGGGCCCAAATTGTAAAATGGTCTTATCTATTGGCGATTTCGTTCCAATTCACATTCCAAGTGGTATTCGGCATGCTAATTACATTGCCCGTTGCCAAATTGCATTATCTCTTATAGTTTCCGAGATATGGACTATCGATAATTTACACCTTAGGCTCTGCTTCTAACTTGGGCCCAAATTGTAAAATGGTCTTATCTATTGGCGATTTCGTTCCAATTCACATTCCAAGTAATATTCGGCATGCTAATTACATTGCCGGTTGCCAAATTGCATTATCTCTTATAGTTTCCGAGATATGGACTATCGATAATTTACACCTTAGGCTCTGCTTCTAACTTGGGCCCAAATTGTAAAATGGTCTTATCTATTGGCGATTTCGTCCCAATTCACATTCCAAGTAATATTCGGCATGCTAATTACATTGCCGGTTGCGAAACTGCATTATCTCTTATAGTTTCCGAGATATGGACTATCGATAATTTACACCTTAGGCTCTGCTTCTAACTTGGGCCCAAATTGTAAAATGGTCTTATCTATTGGCGATTTCGTTCCAATTCACATTCCAAGTAATATTCGGCATGCTAATTACATTGCCGGTTGCCAAATTGCATTATCTCTTTTAGTTTCCGAGATATGGACTATCGATAATTTACACCTTAGGCTCTGCTTCTAACTTGGGCCCAAATTGTAAAATCGCCTTATCTATTGGCGATTTCGTTCCAATTCACATTCCAAGTAATATTCGGCATGCTAATTACATTGCCGGTTGCCAAATTGAATTATCTCTTATAGTTTCCGAGATATGGACTATCGATAATTTACACCTTAGGCTCTGCTTCTAACTTGGGCCCAAATTGTAAAATGGTCTTATCTATTGGCGATTTCGTTCCAATTCACATTCCAACTGGTATTCGGCATGCTAATTACATTGCCGGTTGCCAAATTGCATTATCTCTTATAGTTTCCGAGATATGGACTATCGATAATTTACACCTTAGGCTCTGCTTCTAACTTGGGCCCAAATTGTAAAATGGTCTTATCTATTGGCGATTTCGTTCCAATTCACATTCCAAGTAATATTCGGCATGCTAATTACATTGCCGGTTGCCAAATTGCATTATCTCTTATAGTTTCCGAGATATGGACTATCGATAATTTACACCTTAGGCTCTGCTTCTAACTTGGGCCCAAATTGTAAAATGGTCTTATCTATTGGCGATTTCGTCCCAATTCACATTCCAAGTAATATTCGGCATGCTAATTACATTGCCGGTTGCGAAACTGCATTATCTCTTATAGTTTCCGAGATATGGACTATCGATAATTTACACCTTAGGCTCTGCTTCTAACTTGGGCCCAAATTGTAAAATGGTCTTATCTATTGGCGATTTCGTTCCAATTCACATTCCAAGTAATATTCGGCATGCTAATTACATTGCCGGTTGCCAAATTGCATTATCTCTTTTAGTTTCCGAGATATGGACTATCGATAATTTACACCTTAGGCTCTGCTTCTAACTTGGGCCCAAATTGTAAAATGGTCTTATCTATTGGCGATTTCGTTCCAATTCACATTCCAAGTAATATTCGGCATGCTAATTACATTGCCGGTGGCCAAATTGCATTATCTCTTATAGTTTCCGAGATATGGACTATCGATAATTTACACCTTAGGCTCTGCTTCTAACTTGGGCCCAAATTGTAAAATGGCCTTATCTATTGGCGATTTCGTTCCAATTCACATTCCAAGTAATATTCGGCATGCTAATTACATTGCCGGTTGCCAAATTGCATTATCTCTTATAGTTTCCGAGATATGGACTATCGATAATTCACACCTTAGGCTCTGCTTCTAACTTGGGCCCAAATTGTAAAATGGTCTTATCTATTGGCGATTTCGTTCCAATTCACATTCCAAGTAATATTCGGCATGCTAATTACATTGCCGGTTGCCAAACTGCATTATCTCTTTTAGTTTCCGAGATATGGACTATCGATAATTTACACCTTAGGCTCTGCTTCTAACTTGGGCCCAAATTGTAAAATGGTCTTATCTATTGGCGATTTCGCTCCAATTCACATTCCAAGTAATATTCGGCATGCTAATTACATTGCCGGTTGCCAAATTGCATTATCTCTTTTAGTTTCCGAGATATGGACTATCGATAATTTACACCTTAGGCTCTGCTTCTAACTTGGGCCCAAATTGTAAAATGGTCTTATCTATTGGCGATTTCGTTCCAATTCACATTCCAAGTAATATTCGGCATGCTAATTACATTGCCGGTGGCCAAATTGCATTATCTCTTATAGTTTCCGAGATATGGACTATCGATAATTTACACCTTAGGCTCTGCTTCTAACTTGGGCCCAAATTGTAAAATGGCCTTATCTATTGGCGATTTCGTTCCAATTCACATTCCAAGTAATATTCGGCATGCTAATTACATTGCCGGTTGCCAAATTGCATTATCTCTTATAGTTTCTGAGATATGGACTATCGATAATTTACACCTTAGGCTCTGCTTCTAACTTGGGCCCAAATTGTAAAATGGTCTTATCTATTGGCGATTTCGTTCCAATTCACATTCCAAGTAATATTCGGCATGCTAATTACATTGCCGGTTTCCAAATTGAATTATCTCTTATAGTTTCCGAGATATGGACTATCGATAATTTACACCTTAGGCTCTGCTTCTAACTTGGGCCCAAATTGTAAAATGGTCTTATCTATTGGCGATTTCGCCCCAATTCACATTCCAAGTAATATTCGGCATGCTAATTACATTGCCGGTTGCGAAACTGCATTATCTCTTATAGTTTCCGAGATATGGACTATCGATAATTTACACCTTAGGCTCTGCTTCTAACTTGGGCCCAAATTGTAAAATGGTCTTATCTATTGGCGATTTCGTCCCAATTCACATTCCAAGTAATATTCGGCATGCTAATTACATTGCCGGTTGCGAAACTGCATTATCTCTTATAGTTTCCGAGATATGGACTATCGATAATTTACACCTTAGGCTCTGCTTCTAACTTGGGCCCAAATTGTAAAATGGTCTTATCTATTGGCGATTTCGTTCCAATTCACATTCCAAGTAATATTCGGAATGCTAATTACATTGCCGGTTGCCAAATTGCATTATCTCTTTTAGTTTCCGAGATATGGACTATCGATAATTTACACCTTAGGCTCTGCTTCTAACTTGGGCCCAAATTGTAAAATGGCCTTATCTATTGGCGATTTCGTTCCAATTCACATTCCAAGTAATATTCGGCATGCTAATTACATTGCCGGTTGCCAAATTGAATTATCTCTTATAGTTTCCGAGATATGGACTATCGATAATTTACACCTTAGGCTCTGCTTCTAACTTGGGCCCAAATTGTAAAATGGTCTTATCTATTGGCGATTTCGTTCCAATTCACATTCCAAGTGGTATTCGGCATGCTAATTACATTGCCGGTTGCCAAATTGCATTATCTCTTATAGTTTCCGAGATATGGACTATCGATAATTTACACCTTAGGCTCTGCTTCTAACTTGGGCCCAAATTGTAAAATGGTCTTATCTATTGGCGATTTCGTTCCAATTCACATTCCAAGTAATATTCGGCATGCTAATTACATTGCCGGTTGCCAAATTGCATTATCTCTTATAGTTTCCGAGATATGGACTATCGATAATTTACACCTTAGGCTCTGCTTCTAACTTGGGCCCAAATTGTAAAATGGTCTTATCTATTGGCGATTTCGTCCCAATTCACATTCCAAGTAATATTCGGCATGCTAATTACATTGCCGGTTGCGAAACTGCATTATCTCTTATAGTTTCCGAGATATGGACTATCGATAATTTACACCTTAGGCTCTGCTTCTAACTTGGGCCCAAATTGTAAAATGGTCTTATCTATTGGCGATTTCGTTCCAATTCACATTCCAAGTAATATTCGGCATGCTAATTACATTGCCGGTTTCCAAATTGAATTATCTCTTATAGTTTCCGAGATATGGACTATCGATAATTTACACCTTAGGCTCTGCTTCTAACTTGGGCCCAAATTGTAAAATGGTCTTATCTATTGGCGATTTCGCCCCAATTCACATTCCAAGTAATATTCGGCATGCTAATTACATTGCCGGTTGCGAAACTGCATTATCTCTTATAGTTTCCGAGATATGGACTATCGATAATTTACACCTTAGGCTCTGCTTCTAACTTGGGCCCAAATTGTAAAATGGTCTTATCTATTGGCGATTTCGTCCCAATTCACATTCCAAGTAATATTCGGCATGCTAATTACATTGCCGGTTGCGAAACTGCATTATCTCTTATAGTTTCCGAGATATGGACTATCGATAATTTACACCTTAGGCTCTGCTTCTAACTTGGGCCCAAATTGTAAAATGGTCTTATCTATTGGCGATTTCGTTCCAATTCACATTCCAAGTAATATTCGGCATGCTAATTACATTGCCGGTTGCCAAATTGCATTATCTCTTTTAGTTTCCGAGATATGGACTATCGATAATTTACACCTTAGGCTCTGCTTCTAACTTGGGCCCAAATTGTAAAATGGCCTTATCTATTGGCGATTTCGTTCCAATTCACATTCCAAGTAATATTCGGCATGCTAATTACATTGCCGGTTGCCAAATTGAATTATCTCTTATAGTTTCCGAGATATGGACTATCGATAATTTACACCTTAGGCTCTGCTTCTAACTTGGGCCCAAATTGTAAAATGGTCTTATCTATTGGCGATTTCGTTCCAATTCACATTCCAAGTGGTATTCGGCATGCTAATTACATTGCCGGTTGCCAAATTGCATTATCTCTTATAGTTTCCGAGATATGGACTATCGATAATTTACACCTTAGGCTCTGCTTCTAACTTGGGCCCAAATTGTAAAATGGTCTTATCTATTGGCGATTTCGTTCCAATTCACATTCCAAGTAATATTCGGCATGCTAATTACATTGCCGGTTGCCAAATTGCATTATCTCTTATAGTTTCCGAGATATGGACTATCGATAATTTACACCTTAGGCTCTGCTTCTAACTTGGGCCCAAATTGTAAAATGGTCTTATCTATTGGCGATTTCGTCCCAATTCACATTCCAAGTAATATTCGGCATGCTAATTACATTGCCGGTTGCGAAACTGCATTATCTCTTATAGTTTCCGAGATATGGACTATCGATAATTTACACCTTAGGCTCTGCTTCTAACTTGGGCCCAAATTGTAAAATGGTCTTATCTATTGGCGATTTCGTTCCAATTCACATTCCAAGTAATATTCGGCATGCTAATTACATTGCCGGTTGCCAAATTGCATTATCTCTTTTAGTTTCCGAGATATGGACTATCGATAATTTACACCTTAGGCTCTGCTTCTAACTTGGGCCCAAATTGTAAAATGGTCTTATCTATTGGCGATTTCGTTCCAATTCACATTCCAAGTAATATTCGGCATGCTAATTACATTGCCGGTTGCCAAATTGCATTATCTCTTATAGTTTCCGAGATATGGACTATCGATAATTTACACCTTAGGCTCTGCTTCTAACTTGGGCCCAAATTGTAAAATGGCCTTATCTATTGGCGATTTCGTTCCAATTCACATTCCAAGTAATATTCGGCATGCTAATTACATTGCCGGTTGCCAAATTGCATTATCTCTTATAGTTTCCGAGATATGGACTATCGATAATTTACACCTTAGGCTCTGCTTCTAACTTGGGCCCAAATTGTAAAATGGTCTTATCTATTGGCGATTTCGTTCCAATTCACATTCCAAGTAATATTCGGCATGCTAATTACATTGCCGGTTTCCAAATTGAATTATCTCTTATAGTTTCCGAGATATGGACTATCGATAATTTACACCTTAGGCTCTGCTTCTAACTTGGGCCCAAATTGTAAAATGGTCTTACCTATTGGCGATTTCGTTCCAATTCACATTCCAAGTAATATTCGGCATGCTAATTACATTGCCGGTTGCCAAATTGCATTATATCTTATAGTTTCCGAGATATGGACTATCGATAATTTACACCTTAGGCTCTGCTTCTAACTTGGGCCCAAATTGTAAAATGGTCTTATCTATTGGCGATTTCGTTCCAATTCACATTCCAAGTAATATTCGGCATGCTAATTACATTGCCGGTTGCCAAATTGCATTATCTCTTATAGTTTCCGAGATATGGACTATCGATAATTTACACCTTAGGCTCTGCTTCTAACTTGGGCCCAAATTGTAATATGGACTTATCTATTGGCGATTTCGTTCCAATTCACTTTCCAAGTAATATTCGGCATGCTAATTACATTGCCGGTTGCCAAATTTCATTATCTCTTATAGTTTCCGAGATATGGACTATCGACAATTTACACCATAGGCTCTGCTTCTAACTTGGGCCCAAATTGTAAAATGGTCTTATCTATTGGCGATTTCGTTCCAATTCACATTCCAAGTAATATTCGGCATGCTAATTACATTGCCGGTTGCCAAATTGCATTATCTCTTATAGTTTCCGAGATATGGACTATCGATAATTTACACCCTAGGCTCGGCTTCTAACTTGGGCCCAAGTTGTAAAATGGTCTTATCTATTGGCGATTTCGTTCCAATTCACATTCCAAGTAATATTCGGCATGCTAATTACATTGCCGGTTGCCAAATTGCATTATCTCTTATAGTTTCCGAGATATGGACTATCGATAATTTACACCTTAGGCTCTGCTTCTAACTTGGGCCCAAATTGTAAAATGGTCTTATCTATTGGCGATTTCGTTCCAATTCACATTCCAAGTAATATTCGGCATGCTAATTACATTGCCGGTTGCCAAATTGCATTATCTCTTATAGTTTCCGAGATACGGACTATCGATAATTTACACCTTAGGCTCTGCTTCTAACTTGGGCCCAAATTGTAAAATGGTCTTATCTATTGGCGATTTCGTTCCAATTCACACTCCAAGTAATATTCGGCATGTTAATTACATTGCCGGTTGCGAAATTGCATTATCTCTTATAGTTTCCGAGATATGGACTATCAATAATTTACACCTTAGGCTCTGCTTCTAACTTGGGCCCAAATTGTAAAATGGTCTTATCTATTGGCGATTTCGTTCCAATTCACATTCCAAGTAATATTCGGCATGCTAATTACATTGCCGGTTGCCAAATTGCATTATATCTTATAGTTTCCGAGATATGGACTATGGATAATTTACACCTTAGGCTCTGCTTCTAACTTGGGCCCAAATTGTAAAATGGTCTTATCTATTGGCGATTTCGTTCCAATTCACATTCCAAGTAATATTCGGCATGCTAATTACATTGCCGGTTGCCAAATTGCATTATCTCTTATAGTTTCCGAGATATGGACTATCGATAATTTACACCTTAGGCTATGCTTCTAACTTGGGCCCAAATTGTAAAATGGTCTTATCTATTGGCGATTTCGTTCCAATTCACATTCCAAGTAATATTCGGCATGCTAATTACATTGCCGGTTGCCAAATTGCATTATCTCTTATAGTTTCCGAAATATGGACTATCGGTAATTTACACCTTAGGCTCTGCTTCTAACTTGGGCCCAAATTGTAAAATCGTCTTATCTATTGGCGATTTCGTTCCAATTCACATTCCAAGTAATATTCGGCATGCTAATTACATTGCCAGTTGCCAAATTGCATTATCTCTTATAGTTTCCGAGATATGGACTATGGATAATTTACACCTTAGGCTCTGCTTCTAACTTGGGCCCAAATTGTAAAATGGTCTTATCTATTGGCGATTTCGTTCCAATTCACATTCCAAGTAATATTCGGCATGCTAATTACATTGCCGGTTGCCAAATTGCATTATCTTTTATAGTTTCCGAGATATGGACTATCGATAATTTACACCTTAGGCTCTGCTTCTAACTTGGGCCCAAATTGTAAAATGGTCTTATCTATTGGCGATTTCGTTCCAATTCACATTCCAAGTAATATTCGGCATGCTAATTACATTGCCGGTTGCCAAATTGCATTATCTCTTATAGTTTCCGAGATACGGACTATCGGTAATTTACACCTTAGGCTCTGCTTCTAACTTGGGCCCAAATTGTAAAATGGTCTTATCTATTGGCGATTTCGTTCCAATTCACACTCCAAGTAATATTCGGCATGTTAATTACATTGCCGGTTGCGAAATTGCATTATCTCTTATAGTTTCCGAGATATGGACTATCAATAATTTACACCTTAGGCTCTGCTTCTAACTTGGGCCCAAATTGTAAAATGGTCTTATCTATTGGCGATTTCGTTCCAATTCACATTCCAAGTAATATTCGGCATGCTAATTACATTGCCGGTTGCCAAATTGCATTATATCTTATAGTTTCCGAGATATGGACTATGGATAATTTACACCTTAGGCTCTGCTTCTAACTTGGGCCCAAATTGTAAAATGGTCTTATCTATTGGCGATTTCGTTCCAATTCACATTCCAAGTAATATTCGGCATGCTAATTACATTGCCGGTTGCCAAATTGCATTATCTCTTATAGTTTCCGAGATATGGACTATAGATAATTTACACCTTAGGCTCTGCTTCTAACTTGGGCCCAAATTGTAAAATGGTCTTATCTATTGGCGATTTCGTTCCAATTCACATTCCAAGTAATATTCGGCATGCTAATTACATTGCCGGTTGCCAAATTGCATTATCTCTTATAGTTTCCGAGATATGGACTATCGATAATTTACACCTTAGGCTCTGCTTCTAACTTGGGCCCAAATTGTAAAATGGTCTTCTCTATTGGCGATTTCGTTCCAATTCACATTCCAAGTAATATTCGGCATGCTAATTACATTGCGGGTTCCCAAATTGCATTATCCCTTATAGTTTCCGAGATATGGACTATCGATTATTTTTAACCTTAGGCTCTGCTTCTAACTTGGGCCCAAACTGTAAAATGGTCTTATCTATTGGCGATTTCGTTCCAATTCACATTCCAAGTAGTATTCGGCATGCTAATTACATTGCCGGTTGCCAAATTGCATTATCTCTTATAGTTTCCGAGATATGGACTATCGATAATTTACACCTTAGGCTCTGCTTCTAACTTGGGCCCAAATTGTAAAATGGTCTCATCTATTGGCGATTTCGTCCCAATTCACATTCCAAGTAATATTCGGCATGCTAATTACATTGCCAGTTGCCAAATTACATTATCTCTTATAGTTTCCGAGATATGGACTATGGATAATTTACACCTTAGGCTCTGCTTCTAACTTGGGCCCAAATTGTAAAATGGTCTTATCTATTGGCCATTTCATTCCAATTCACATTCCAAGTAATATTCGGCATGCTAATTACATTGCCGGTTGCCAAATTGCATTATCTCTTATAGTTTCCGAGATATGGACTATCGATAATTTACACCTTAGGCTATGCTTCTAACTTGGGCCCAAATTGTAAAATGGTCTTATCTATTGGCGATTTCGTTCCAATTCACATTCCAAGTAATATTCGGCATGCTAATTACATTGCCGGTTGCCAAATTGCATTATCTTTTATAGTTTCCGAGATATGGACTATCGATAATTTACACCTTATGCTCTGCTTCTAACTTGGGCCCAAATTGTAAAATGGCCTTATCTATTGGCGATTTCGTTCCAATTCACATTCCAAGTAATTCTCGGCATGCTGATTACATTGCCGGTTGCCAAATTGCATTATCTCTTATAGTTTCAGAGATATGAACTATCGATAATTTACACCTTAGGCTCTGCTTCTAACTTGGGCCCAAATTGTAAAATGGTCTTTTCTATTGGCTATTTCGTTCCAATTCACATTCCAAGTAATACTCAGCATGCTAATTACATTGCCGGTTGCCAAATTGCATTATCTCTTATAGTTTCCGAGATATGGAGGTTCGTCCATCGATCTGCTTCTAACTTGGGCCCAAATTGTAAAATGGTCTTATCTATTGGCGATTTCGTTCCAATTCACATTCCAAGTAATATTCGGCATGCTAATTACATTGCCGGTTGCCAAATTGCATTATCTCTTATAGTTTCCGAGATATGGACTATCGATAATTTACACCTTAGGCTCTGCTTCTAACTTGGGCCCAAATTGTAAAATGGTCTTATCTATTGGCGATTTCGTTCCAATTCACATTCCAAGTAATATTCGGCATGCTAATTACATTGCCGATTGCCAAATTGCATTATCTCTTATAGTTTCCGAGATACGGACTATCGATAATTTACACCTTAGGCTCTGCTTCTAACTTGGGCCCAAATTGTAAAATGGTCTTATCTATTGGCGATTTCGTTCCAATTCACACTCCAAGTAATATTCGGCATGTTAATTACATTGCCGGTTGCGAAATTGCATTATCTCTTATAGTTTCCGAGATATGCACTATGGATAATTTACACCTTAGGCTCTGCTTCTAACTTGGGCCCAAATTGTAAATTGGTCTTATCTATTGGCGATTTCGTTCCAATTCACATTCCAAGTAATATTCGGCATGCTAATTACATTGCCGGTTGCCAAATTGCATTATCTTTTATAGTTTCCGAGATATGGACTATCGATAATTTACACGTTATGCTCTGCTTCTAACTTGGGCCCAAATTGTAAAATGGCCTTATCTATTGGCGATTTCGTTCCAATTCACATTCCAAGTAATACTCGGCATGCTGATTACATTGCCGGTTGCCAAATTGCATTATCTCTTATAGTTTCAGAGATATGAACTATCGATAATTTACACCTTAGGCTCTGCTTCTAACTTGGGCCCAAATTGTAAAATGGTCTTATCTATTGGCTATTTCGTTCCAATTCACATTCCAAGTAATATTCGGCATGCTAATTACATTGTCGGTTGCCAAATTGCATTATCTCTTATAGTTTCCGAGATATGGACTATCGATAATTTACACCTTAGGATCTGCTTCTAACTTGGGCCCAAATTGTAAAATGGTCTTATCTATTGGCGATTTCGTTCCAATTCACATTCCAAGTAATATTCGGCATGCTAATTACATTGCCGGTTGCCAAATTGCATTATCTCTTATAGTTTCCGAGATATGGACTATCGATAATTTACACCTTAGGCTCTGCTTCTAACTTGGGCCCAAATTGTAAAATGGTCTTATCTATTGGCGATTTCGTTCCAATTCACATTCCAAGTAATATTCGGCATGCTAATTACATTGCCGATTGCCAAATTGCATTATCTCTTATAGTTTCCGAGATACGGACTATCGATAATTTACACCTTAGGCTCTGTTTCTAACTTGGGCCCAAATTGTAAAATGGTCTTATCTATTGGCGATTTCGTTCCAATTCACACTCCAAGTAAAATTCGGCATGTTAATTACATTGCCGGTTGCGAAATTGCATTATCTCTTATAGTTTCCGAGATATGCACTATCAATAATTTACACCTTAGGCTCTGCTTCTAACTTGGGCCCAAATTGTAAAATGGTCTTATCTATTGGCGATTTCGTTCCAATTCACATTCCAAGTAATATTCGGCATGCTAATTACATTGCCGGTTGCCAAATTGCATTATATCTTATAGTTTCCGAGATATGGACTATGGATAATTTACACCTTAGGCTCTGCTTCTAACTTGGGTCCAAATTGTAAAATGGTCTTATCTATTGGCGATTTCGTTCCAATTCACATTCCAAGTAATATTCGGCATGCTAATTACATTGCCGATTGCCAAATTGCATTATCTCTTATAGTTTCCGAGATACGGACTATCGATAATTTACACCTTAGGCTCTGTTTCTAACTTGGGCCCAAATTGTAAAATGGTCTTATCTATTGGCGATTTCGTTCCAATTCACACTCCAAGTAATATTCGGCATGTTAATTACATTGCCGGTTGCGAAATTGCATTATCTCTTATAGTTTCCGAGATATGCACTATCAATAATTTACACCTTAGGCTCTGCTTCTAACTTGGGCCCAAATTGTAAAATGGTCTTATCTATTGGCGATTTCGTTCCAATTCACAATCCAAGTAATATTCGGCATGCTAATTACATTGCCGGTTGCCAAATTGCATTATCTCTTATAGTTTCCGAGATATGGACTATCGATAATTTACACCTTAGGCTCTGCTTCTAACTTGGGCCCAAATTGTAAAATGGTCTTATCTATTGGCGATTTCGTTCCAATTCACATTCCAAGTAATATTCGGCATGCTAATTACATTGCCGGTTGCCAAATTGCATTATCTCTTATAGTTTCCGAGATATGGACTATCGATAATTTACACCTTAGGCTCTGCTTCTAACTTGGGCCCAAATTGTAAAATGGTCTTCTCTATTGGCGATTTCGTTCCAATTCACATTCCAAGTAATATTCGGCATGCTAATTACATTGCGGGTTCCCAAATTGCATTATCTCTTATAGTTTCCGAGATGTGGACTATCGATTATTTTTAACCTTAGGCTCTGCTTCTAACTTGGGCCCAAACTATAAAATGGTCTTATCTATTGGCGATTTCGTTCCAATTCACATTCCAAGTAGTATTCGGCATGCTAATTACATTGCCGGTTGCCAAATTGCATTATCTCTTATAGTTTCCAAGATATGGACTATCGATAATTTACACCTTAGGCTCTGCTTCTAACTTGGGCCCAAATTGTAAAATGGTCTTATCTATTGGCGATTTCGTCCCAATTCACATTCCAAGTAATATTCGGCATGCTAATTACATTGCCAGTTGCCAAATTGCATTATCTCTTATAGTTTCCGAGATATGGACTATGGATAATTTACACCTTAGGCTCTGCTTCTAACTTGGGCCCAAATTGTAAAATGGTCTTATCTATTGGCGATTTCATTCCAATTCACATTCCAAGTAACATTCGGCATGCTAATTACATTGCCGGTTGCCAAATTGCATTATCTCTTATAGTTTCCGAGATATGGACTATCGATAATTTACACCTTAGGCTCTGCTTCTAACTTGGGCCCAAATTGTAAAATCGTCTTATCTATTGGCGATTTCGTTCCAATTCACATTCCAAGTAATATTCGGCATGCTAATTACATTGCCGGTTGCCAAATTGCATTATCTCTTATAGTTTCCGAGATATGGACTATGGATAATTTACACCTTAGGCTCTGCTTCTAACTTGGGCCCAAATTGTAAAATGGTCATATCTATTGGCGATTTCGTTCCAATTCACATTCCAAGTAATATTCGGCATGCTAATTACATTGCCGGTTGCCAAATTGCATTATCTCTTATAGTTTCCGAGATATGAACTATCGGTAATTTACACCTTAGGCTCTGCTTCTAACTTGGGCCCAAATTGTAAAATCGTCTTATCTATTGGCGATTTCGTTCCAATTCACATTCCAAGTAATATTCGGCATGCTAATTACATTGCCGGTTGCCAAATTGCATTATCTCTTATAGTTTCCGAGATATGGACTATCGATAATTTACACCTTAGGCTCTGCTTCTAACTTGGGCCCAAATTGTAAAATGGTCTTATCTATTGGCGATTTCGTTCCAATTCACATTCCAAGTAATATTCGGCATGCTAATTACATTGCCGGTTGCCAAATTGAATTATCTCTTATAGTTTCCGAGATATGGACTATCGATAATTTACACCTTACGCTCTGCTTCTAACTTGGACCCAAATTGTAAAATGGCCTTATCTATTGGCGATTTCGTTCCAATTCACATTCCAAGTAATATTCGGCATGCTAATTACATTGCCGGTTGCCAAATTGCATTATCTCTTATAGTTTCCGAGATATGGACTATCGATAATTTACACCTTAGGCTCTGCTTCTAACTTGGGCCCAAACTGTAAAATGGTCTTATCTATTGGCCATTTCGTTCCAATTCACATTCCAAGTAGTATTCGGCATGCTAATTACATTGCCGGTTGCCAAATTGCATTATCTCTTATAGTTTCCGAGATATGGACTATCGATAATTTACACCTTAGGCTCTGCTTCTAACTTGGGCCCAAATTGTAAAATGGTCTTATCTATTGGCGATTTCGTTCCAATTCACATTCCAAGTAATATTCGGCATGCTAATTACATTGCCGGTTGCCAAATTGAATTATCTCTTATAGTTTCCGAGATATGGACTATCGATAATTTACACCTTAGGCTCTGCTTCTAACTTGGGCCCAAATTGTAAAATGGTCTTATCTATTGGCGATTTCGTTCCAATTCACATTCCAAGTGGTATTCGGCATGCTAATTACATTGCCGGTTGCCAAATTGCATTATCTCTTATAGTTTCCGAGATATGGACTATCGATAATTTACACCTTAGGCTCTGCTTCTAACTTGGGCCCAAATTGTAAAATGGTCTTATCTATTGGCGATTTCGTTCCAATTCACATTCCAAGTAATATTCGGCATGCTAATTACATTGCCGGTTGCCAAATTGCATTATCTCTTATAGTTTCCGAGATATGGACTATCGATAATTTACACCTTAGGCTCTGCTTCTAACTTGGGCCCAAATTGTAAAATGGTCTTATCTATTGGCGATTTCGTCCCAATTCACATTCCAAGTAATATTCGGCATGCTAATTACTTTGCCGGTTGCGAAACTGCATTATCTCTTATAGTTTCCGAGATATGGACTATCGATAATTTACACCTTAGGCTCTGCTTCTAACTTGGGCCCAAATTGTAAAATGATCTTATCTATTGGCGATTTCGTTCCAATTCACATTCCAAGTAATATTCGGCATGCTAATTACATTGCCTGTTGCCAAATTGCATTATCTCTTATAGTTTCCGAGATATGGACTATCGATAATTTACACCTTAGGCTCTGCTTCTAACTTGGGCCCAAATTGTAATATGGTCTTATCTATTGGCGATTTCGTTCCAATTCACATTCCAAGTAATATTCGGCATGCTAATTACATTGCCGGTTGCCAAATTGCATTATCTCTTATAGTTTCCGAGATACGGACTATCGATAATTTACACCTTAGGCTCTGCTTCTAACTTGGGCCCAAATTGTAAAATGGTCTTATCTATTGGCGATTTCGTTCCAATTCACACTCCAAGTAATATTCGGCATGCTAATTACATTGCCGGTTGCGAAATTGCATTATCTCTTATAGTTTCCGAGATATGGACTATCCATAATTTACACCTTAGGCTCTGCTTCTAACTTGGGCCCAAATTGTAAAATGGTCTTATCTATTGGCGATTTCGTTCCAATTCACATTCCAAGTAATATTCGGCATGCTAATTACATTGCCGGTTGCCAAATTGCATTATCTCTTATAGTTTCCGAGATATGGACTATGGATTATTTACACTTTAGGCTCTGCTTCTAACTTGGTCCCAAATTGTAAAATGGTCTTATCTATTGGCGATTTCGTTCCAATTCATATTCCAAGTAATATTCGGCATGCTAATTACATTGCCGGTTGCCAAATTGCATTATCTCTTATAGTTTCCGAGATATGGACTATCGATAATTTACACCTTAGGCTCTGCTTCTAACTTGGGCCCAAATTGTAAAATGGTCTTATCTATTGGCGATTTCGTTCCAATTCACATTCCAAGTAATATTCGACATGCTAATTACATTGCCGGTGGCCAAGTTGCATTATCTCTTATAGTTTCCGAGATATGGATTATCGATAATTTACACCTTAGGCTCTGCTTCTAACTTGGGCCCAAATTGTAAAATGGTCTTATCTATTGGCGATTTCGTTCCAATTCACATTCCAAGTAATATTCGGCATGCTAATTACAATGCCGGTTCCCAAATTGCATTATCTCTTATAGTTTCCGAGATATGGACTATCGATTATTTTTAACCTTAGGCTCTGCTTCTAACTTGGGCCCAAACTGTAAAATGGTCTTATCTATTGGCGATTTCGTTCCAATTCACATTCCAAGTAGTATTCGGCATGCTGATTACATTGCCGGTTGCCAAATTGCATTATCTCTTATAGTTTCCGAGATATGGACTATCGATAATTTACACCTTAGGCTCTGCTTCTAACTTGGGTCCAAATTGTAAAATGGTCTTATCTATTGGCGATTTCGTCCCAATTCACATTCCAAGTAATATTCGGCATGCTAATTACATTGCCAGTTGCCAAATTGCATTATCTCTTATAGTTTCCGAGATATGGACTATGGATAATTTACACCTTAGGCTCTGCTTCTAACTTGGGCCCAAATTGTAAAATTTTCTTATCTATTGGCGATTTCATTCCAATTCACATTCCAAGTAATATTCGGCATGCTAATTACATTGCCGGTTGCCAAATTGCATTATCTCTTATAGTTTCCGAGATATGGACTATCGATAATTTACACCTTAGGCTCTGCTTCTAACTTGGGCCCAAATTGTAAAATGGTCTTATCTATTGGCGATTTCATTCCAATTCACATTCCAAGTAATATTCGGCATGCTAATTACATTGCCGGTTGCCAAATTGCATTATCTCTGATAGTTTCCGAGATATGGACTATCGATAATTTACACCTTAGGCTCTGCTTCTAACTTGGGCCCAAATTGTAAAATGGTCTTATCTATTGGCGATTTCATTCCAATTCACATTCCAAGTAATATTCGGCATGCTAATTACATTGCCGGTTGCCAAATTGCATTATCTCTTATAGTTTCCGAGATATGGACTATCGATAATTTACACCTTAGGCTCTGCTTCTAACTTGGGCCCAAATTGTAAAATGGTCTTATCTATTGGCGATTTCGTTCCAATTCACATTCCAAGTAATATTCGGCATGCTAATTACATTGCCGGTTGCCAAATTGCATTATCTCTTATAGTTTCCGAGATATGGACTATCGGTAATTTACACCTTAGGCTCTGCTTCTAACTTGGGCCCAAATTGTAAAATCGTCTTATCTATTGGCGATTTCGTTCCAATTCACATTCCAAGTAATATTCGGCATGCTAATTACATTGCCGGTTGCCAAATTGCATTATCTCTGATAGTTTCCGAGATATGGACTATCGATAATTTACACCTTAGGCTCTGCTTCTAACTTGGGCCCAAATTGTAAAATGGTCTTATCTATTGGCGATTTCATTCCAATTCACATTCCAAGTAATATTCGGCATGCTAATTACATTGCCGGTTGCCAAATTGCATTATCTCTTATAGTTTCCGAGATATGGACTATCGATAATTTACACCTTAGGCTCTGCTTCTAACTTGGGCCCAAATTGTAAAATGGTCTTATCTATTGGCGATTTCGTTCCAATTCACATTCCAAGTAATATTCGGCATGCTAATTACATTGCCGGTTGCCAAATTGCATTATCTCTTATAGTTTCCGAGATATGGACTATCGGTAATTTACACCTTAGGCTCTGCTTCTAACTTGGGCCCAAATTGTAAAATCGTCTTATCTATTGGCGATTTCGTTCCAATTCACATTCCAAGTAATATTCGGCATGCTAATTACATTGCCGGTTGCCAAATTGCATTATCTCTTATAGTTTCCGAGATATGGACTATCGATAATTTACACCTTAGGCTCTGCTTCTAACTTGGGCCCAAATTGTAAAATGGTTTTATCTATTGGCGATTTCGTTCCAATTCACATTCCAAGTAATATTCGGCATGCTAATTACATTGCCGGTTGCCAAATTGAATTATCTCTTATAGTTTCCGAGATATGGACTATCGATAATTTACACCTTAGGCTCTGCTTCTAACTTGGGCCCAAATTGTAAAATGGTCTTATCTATTGGCGATTTCTTTCCAATTCACATTCCAAGTGGTATTCGGCATGCTAATTACATTGCCGGTTGCCAAATTGCATTATCTCTTATAGTTTCCGAGATATGGACTATCGATAATTTACACCTTAGGCTCTGCTTCTAACTTGGGCCCAAATTGTAAAATGGTCTTATCTATTGGCGATTTCGTTCCAATTCACATTCCAAGTAATATTCGGCATGCTAATTACATTGCCGGTTGCCAAATTGCATTATCTCTTATAGTTTCCGAGATATGGACTATCGGTAATTTACACCTTAGGCTCTGCTTCTAACTTGGGCCCAAATTGTAAAATGGTCTTATCTATTGGCGATTTCTTTCCAATTCACATTCCAAGTGGTATTCGGCATGCTAATTACATTGCCGGTTGCCAAATTGCATTATCTCTTATAGTTTCCGAGATATGGACTATCGATAATTTACACTTTAGGCTTTGCTTCTAACTTGGGCCCATATTGTAAAATGGTCTTATCTATTGGCGATTTCGTTCCAATTCACATTCCAAGTAATATTCGGCATGCTAATTACATTGCCGGTTGCCAAATTGCATTATCTCTTATAGTTTCCGAGATATGGACTATCGATAATTTACACCTTAGGCTCTGCTTCTAACTTGGGCCCAAATTGTAAAATGGTCTTATCTATTGGCGATTTCGTTCCAATTCACATTCCAAGTGGTATTCGGCATGCTAATTACATTGCCGGTTGCCAAATTGCATTATCTCTTTTAGTTTCCGAGATATGGACTATCGATAATTTACACCTTAGGCTCTGCTTCTAACTTGGGCCCAAATTGTAAAATGGTCTTATCTGTTGGCGATTTCGTTCCAATTCGCATTCCAAGTAATATTCGGCATGCTAATTACATTGCCGATTGCCAAATTGAATTACCTCTTATAGTTTCCGAGATATGGACTATCGATAATTTACACCTTAGGCTCTGCTTCTAACTTGGGTCCAAATTGTAAAATGGTCTTATCTATTGGCGATTTCGTTCCAATTCACATTCCAAGTAATATTCGGCATGCTAATTACATTGCCGGTTGCCAAATTGCATTATATCTTATAGTTTCCGAGATATGGACTATGGATAATTTACACCTTAGGCTCTGCTTCTAACTTGGGTCCAAATTGTAAAATGGTCTTATCTATTGGCGATTTCGTTCCAATTCACATTCCAAGTAATATTCGGCATGCTAATTACATTGCCGATTGCCAAATTGCATTATCTCTTATAGTTTCCGAGATACGGACTATCGATAATTTACACCTTAGGCTCTGTTTCTAACTTGGGCCCAAATTGTAAAATGGTCTTATCTATTGGCGATTTCGTTCCAATTCACACTCCAAGTAATATTCGGCATGTTAATTACATTGCCGGTTGCGAAATTGCATTATCTCTTATAGTTTCCGAGATATGCACTATCAATAATTTACACCTTAGGCTCTGCTTCTAACTTGGGCCCAAATTGTAAAATGGTCTTATCTATTGGCGATTTCGTTCCAATTCACAATCCAAGTAATATTCGGCATGCTAATTACATTGCCGGTTGCCAAATTGCATTATCTCTTATAGTTTCCGAGATATGGACTATCGATAATTTACACCTTAGGCTCTGCTTCTAACTTGGGCCCAAATTGTAAAATGGTCTTATCTATTGGCGATTTCGTTCCAATTCACATTCCAAGTAATATTCGGCATGCTAATTACATTGCCGGTTGCCAAATTGCATTATCTCTTATAGTTTCCGAGATATGGACTATCGATAATTTACACCTTAGGCTCTGCTTCTAACTTGGGCCCAAATTGTAAAATGGTCTTCTCTATTGGCGATTTCGTTCCAATTCACATTCCAAGTAATATTCGGCATGCTAATTACATTGCGGGTTCCCAAATTGCATTATCTCTTATAGTTTCCGAGATATGGACTATCGATTATTTTTAACCTTAGGCTCTGCTTCTAACTTGGGCCCAAACTATAAAATGGTCTTATCTATTGGCGATTTCGTTCCAATTCACATTCCAAGTAGTATTCGGCATGCTAATTACATTGCCGGTTGCCAAATTGCATTATCTCTTATAGTTTCCAAGATATGGACTATCGATAATTTACACCTTAGGCTCTGCTTCTAACTTGGGCCCAAATTGTAAAATGGTCTTATCTATTGGCGATTTCGTCCCAATTCACATTCCAAGTAATATTCGGCATGCTAATTACATTGAGAGTTGCCAAATTGCATTATCTCTTATAGTTTCCGAGATATGGACTATGGATAATTTACACCTTAGGCTCTGCTTCTAACTTGGGCCCAAATTGTAAAATGGTCTTATCTATTGGCGATTTCATTCCAATTCACATTCCAAGTAATATTCGGCATGCTAATTACATTGCCGGTTGCCAAATTGCATTATCTCTTATAGTTTCCGAGATATGGACTATCGATAATTTACACCTTAGGCTCTGCTTCTAACTTGGGCCCAAATTGTAAAATCGTCTTATCTATTGGCGATTTCGTTCCAATTCACATTCCAAGTAATATTCGGCATGCTAATTACATTGCCGGTTGCCAAATTGCATTATCTCTTATAGTTTCCGAGATATGGACTATGGATAATTTACACCTTAGGCTCTGCTTCTAACTTGGGCCCAAATTGTAAAATGGTCATATCTATTGGCGATTTCGTTCCAATTCACATTCCAAGTAATATTCGGCATGCTAATTACATTGCCGGTTGCCAAATTGCATTATCTCTTATAGTTTCCGAGATATGAACTATCGGTAATTTACACCTTAGGCTCTGCTTCTAACTTGGGCCCAAATTGTAAAATCGTCTTATCTATTGGCGATTTCGTTCCAATTCACATTCCAAGTAATATTCGGCATGCTAATTACATTGCCGGTTGCCAAATTGCATTATCTCTTATAGTTTCCGAGATATGGACTATCGATAATTTACACCTTAGGCTCTGCTTCTAACTTGGGCCCAAATTGTAAAATGGTCTTATCTATTGGCGATTTCGTTCCAATTCACATTCCAAGTAATATTCGGCATGCTAATTACATTGCCGGTTGCCAAATTGAATTATCTCTTATAGTTTCCGAGATATGGACTATCGATAATTTACACCTTAGGCTCTGCTTCTAACTTGGACCCAAATTGTAAAATGGCCTTATCTATTGGCGATTTCGTTCCAATTCACATTCCAAGTAATATTCGGCATGCTAATTACATTGCCGGTTGCCAAATTGCATTATCTCTTATAGTTTCCGAGATATGGACTATCGATAATTTACACCTTAGGCTCTGCTTCTAACTTGGGCCCAAACTGTAAAATGGTCTTATCTATTGGCCATTTCGTTCCAATTCACATTCCAAGTAGTATTCGGCATGCTAATTACATTGCCGGTTGCCAAATTGCATTATCTCTTATAGTTTCCGAGATATGGACTATCGATAATTTACACCTTAGGCTCTGCTTCTAACTTGGGCCCAAATTGTAAAATGGTCTTATCTATTGGCGATTTCGTTCCAATTCACATTCCAAGTAATATTCGGCATGCTAATTACATTGCCGGTTGCCAAATTGAATTATCTCTTATAGTTTCCGAGATATGGACTATCGATAATTTACACCTTAGGCTCTGCTTCTAACTTGGGCCCAAATTGTAAAATGGTCTTATCTATTGGCGATTTCGTTCCAATTCACATTCCAAGTGGTATTCGGCATGCTAATTACATTGCCGGTTGCCAAATTGCATTATCTCTTATAGTTTCCGAGATATGGACTATCGATAATTTACACCTTAGGCTCTGCTTCTAACTTGGGCCCAAATTGTAAAATGGTCTTATCTATTGGCGATTTCGTTCCAATTCACATTCCAAGTAATATTCGGCATGCTAATTACATTGCCGGTTGCCAAATTGCATTATCTCTTATAGTTTCCGAGATATGGACTATCGATAATTTACACCTTAGGCTCTGCTTCTAACTTGGGCCCAAATTGTAAAATGGTCTTATCTATTGGCGATTTCGTCCCAATTCACATTCCAAGTAATATTCGGCATGCTAATTACTTTGCCGGTTGCGAAACTGCATTATCTCTTATAGTTTCCGAGATATGGACTATCGATAATTTACACCTTAGGCTCTGCTTCTAACTTGGGCCCAAATTGTAAAATGATCTTATCTATTGGCGATTTCGTTCCAATTCACATTCCAAGTAATATTCGGCATGCTAATTACATTGCCTGTTGCCAAATTGCATTATCTCTTATAGTTTCCGAGATATGGACTATCGATAATTTACACCTTAGGCTCTGCTTCTAACTTGGGCCCACATTGTAATATGGTCTTATCTATTGGCGATTTCGTTCCAATTCACATTCCAAGTAATATTCGGCATGCTAATTACATTGCCGGTTGCCAAATTGCATTATCTCTTATAGTTTCCGAGATACGGACTATCGATAATTTACACCTTAGGCTCTGCTTCTAACTTGGGCCCAAATTGTAAAATGGTCTTATCTATTGGCGATTTCGTTCCAATTCACACTCCAAGTAATATTCGGCATGCTAATTACATTGCCGGTTGCGAAATTGCATTATCTCTTATAGTTTCCGAGATATGGACTATCCATAATTTACACCTTAGGCTCTGCTTCTAACTTGGGCCCAAATTGTAAAATGGTCTTATCTATTGGCGATTTCGTTCCAATTCACATTCCAAGTAATATTCGGCATGCTAATTACATTGCCGGTTGCCAAATTGCATTATCTCTTATAGTTTCCGAGATATGGACTATGGATAATTTACACTTTAGGCTCTGCTTCTAACTTGGTCCCAAATTGTAAAATGGTCTTATCTATTGGCGATTTCGTTCCAATTCACATTCCAAGTAATATTCGGCATGCTAATTACATTGCCGGTTGCCAAATTGCATTATCTCTTATAGTTTCCGAGATATGGACTATCGATAATTTACACCTTAGGCTCTGCTTCTAACTTGGGCCCAAATTGTAAAATGGTCTTATCTATTGGCGATTTCGTTCCAATTCACATTCCAAGTAATATTCGACATGCTAATTACATTGCCGGTGGCCAAGTTGCATTATCTCTTATAGTTTCCGAGATATGGATTATCGATAATTTACACCTTAGGCTCTGCTTCTAACTTGGGCCCAAATTGTAAAATGGTCTTATCTATTGGCGATTTCGTTCCAATTCACATTCCAAGTAATATTCGGCATGCTAATTACAATGCCGGTTCCCAAATTGCATTATCTCTTATAGTTTCCGAGATATGGACTATCGATTATTTTTAACCTTAGGCTCTGCTTCTAACTTGGGCCCAAACTGTAAAATGGTCTTATCTATTGGCGATTTCGTTCCAATTCACATTCCGAGTAGTATTCGGCATGCCAATTACATTGCCGGTTGCCAAATTGCATTATCTCTTATAGTTTCCGAGATATGGACTATCGATAATTTACACCTTAGGCTCTGCTTCTAACTTGGGCCCAAATTGTAAAATGGTCTTATCTATTGGCGATTTCGTCCCAATTCACATTCCAAGTAATATTCGGCATGCTAATTACATTGCCAGTTGCCAAATTGCATTATCTCTTATAGTTTCCGAGATATGGACTATGGATAATTTACACCTTAGGCTCTGCTTCTAACTTGGGCCCAAATTGTAAAATTTTCTTATCTATTGGCGATTTCATTCCAATTCACATTCCAAGTAATATTCGGCATGCTAATTACATTGCCGGTTGCCAAATTGCATTATCTCTTATAGTTTCCGAGATATGGACTATCGATAATTTACACCTTAGGCTCTGCTTCTAACTTGGGCCCAAATTGTAAAATGGTCTTATCTATTGGCGATTTCGTTCCAATTCACATTCCAAGTAATATTCGGCATGCTAATTACATTGCCGGTTGCCAAATTGCATTATCTCTTATAGTTTCCGAGATATGGACTATCGATAATTTACACCTTAGGCTCTGCTTCTAACTTGGGCCCAAATTGTAAAATGGTCTTATCTATTGGCGATTTCGTTCCAATTCACATTCCAAGTAATATTCGGCATGCTAATTACATTGCCGGTTGCCAAATTGCATTATCACTTATAGTTTCCGAGATATGGACTATCGGTAATTTACACCTTAGGCTCTGCTTCTAACTTGGGCCCAAATTGTAAAATCGCCTTATCTATTGGCGATTTCGTTCCAATTCACATTCCAAGTAATATTCGGCATGCTAATTACATTGCCGGTTGCCAAATTGCATTATCACTTATAGTTTCCGAGATATGGACTATCGGTAATTTACACCTTAGGCTCTGCTTCTAACTTGGGCCCAAATTGTAAAATCGCCTTATCTATTGGCGATTTCGTTCCAATTCACATTCCAAGTAATATTCGGCATGCTAATTACATTGCCGGTTGCCAAATTGCATTATCTCTTATAGTTTCCGAGATATGGACTATCGATAATTTACACCTTAGGCTCTGCTTCTAACTTGGGCCCAAATTGTAAAATGGCCTTATCTATTGGCGATTTCGTTCCAATTCACATTCCAAGTAATATTCGGCATGCTAATTACATTGCCGGTTGCCAAATTGCATTATCTCTTATAGTTTCCGAGATATGGACTATCGGTAATTTACACCTTAGGCTCTGCTTCTAACTTGGGCCCAAATTGTAAAATCGTCTTATCTATTGGCGATTTCGTTCCAATTCACATTCCAAGTAATATTCGGCATGCTAATTACATTGCCGGTTGCCAAATTGCATTATCTCTTATAGTTTCCGAGATATGGACTATCGATAATTTACACCTTAGGCTCTGCTTCTAACTTGGGCCCAAATTGTAAAATGGTTTTATCTATTGGCGATTTCGTTCCAATTCACATTCCAAGTAATATTCGGCATGCTAATTACATTGCCGGTTGCCAAATTGAATTATCTCTTATAGTTTCCGAGATATGGACTATCGATAATTTACACCTTAGGCTCTGCTTCTAACTTGGGCCCAAATTGTAAAATGGTCTTATCTATTGGCGATTTCTTTCCAATTCACATTCCAAGTGGTATTCGGCATGCTAATTACATTGCCGGTTGCCAAATTGCATTATCTCTTATAGTTTCCGAGATATGGACTATCGATAATTTACACTTTAGGCTTTGCTTCTAACTTGGGCCCATATTGTAAAATGGTCTTATCTATTGGCGATTTCGTTCCAATTCACATTCCAAGTAATATTCGGCATGCTAATTACATTGCCGGTTGCCAAATTGCATTATCTCTTATAGTTTCCGAGATATGGACTATCGATAATTTACACCTTAGGCTCTGCTTCTAACTTGGGCCCAAATTGTAAAATGGTCTTATCTATTGGCGATTTCGTTCCAATTCACATTCCAAGTGGTATTCGGCATGCTAATTACATTGCCGGTTGCCAAATTGCATTATCTCTTTTAGTTTCCGAGATATGGACTATCGATAATTTACACCTTAGGCTCTGCTTCTAACTTGGGCCCAAATTGTAAAATGGTCTTATCTGTTGGCGATTTCGTTCCAATTCGCATTCCAAGTAATATTCGGCATGCTAATTACATTGCCGATTGCCAAATTAAATTACCTCTTATAGTTTCCGAGATATGGACTATCGATAATTTACACCTTAGGCTCTGCTTCTAACTTGGGCCCAAATTGTAAAATGGTCTTATCTATTGGCGATTTCGTTCCAATTCACATTCCAAGTGGTATTCGGCATGTTAATTACATTGCCGGTTGCCAAATTGCATTATCTCTTATAGTTTCCGAGATATGGACTATCGATAATTTACACCTTAGGCTCTGCTTCTAACTTGGGCCCAAATTGTAAAATGGTCTTATCTATTGGCGATTTCGTTCCAATTCACATTCCAAGTAATATTCGGCATGCTAATTACATTGCCGGTTGCCAAATTGCATTATCTCTTATAGTTTCCGAGATATGGACTATCGATAATTTATACCTTAGGCTCTGCTTCTAACTTGGGCCCAAATTGTAAAATGGTCTTATCTATTGGCGATTTCGTCCCAATTCACATTCCAAGTAATATTCGGCATGCTAATTACATTGCCGGTTGCGAAACTGCATTATCTCTTATAGTTTCCGAGATATGGACTATCGATAATTTACACCTTAGGCTCTGCTTCTAACTTGGGCCCAAATTGTAAAATGGTCTTATCTATTGGCGATTTCGTTCCAATTCACATTCCAAGTAATATTCGGCATGCTAATTACATTGCCGGTTGCCAAATTGCATTATCTCTTTTAGTTTCCGAGATATGGACTATCGATAATTTACACCTTAGGCTCTGCTTCTAACTTGGGCCCAAATTGTAAAATCGTCTTATCTATTGGCGATTTCGTTCCAATTCACATTCCAAGTAATATTCGGCATGCTAATTACATTGCCGGTTGCCAAATTGAATTATCTCTTATAGTTTCCGAGATATGGACTATCGATAATTTACACCTTAGGCTCTGCTTCTAACTTGGGCCCAAATTGTAAAATGGTCTTATCTATTGGCGATTTCGTTCCAATTCACATTCCAACTGGTATTCGGCATGCTAATTACATTGCCGGTTGCCAAATTGCATTATCTCTTATAGTTTCCGAGATATGGACTATCGATAATTTACACCTTAGGCTCTGCTTCTAACTTGGGCCCAAATTGTAAAATGGTCTTATCTATTGGCGATTTCGTTCCAATTCACATTCCAAGTAATATTCGGCATGCTAATTACATTGCCGGTTGCCAAATTGCATTATCTCTTATAGTTTCCGAGATATGGACTATCGATAATTTACACCTTAGGCTCTGCTTCTAACTTGGGCCCAAATTGTAAAATGGTCTTATCTATTGGCGATTTCGTCCCAATTCACATTCCAAGTAATATTCGGCATGCTAATTACATTGCCGGTTGCGAAACTGCATTATCTCTTATAGTTTCCGAGATATGGACTATCGATAATTTACACCTTAGGCTCTGCTTCTAACTTGGGCCCAAATTGTAAAATGGTCTTATCTATTGGCGATTTCGTTCCAATTCACATTCCAAGTAATATTCGGCATGCTAATTACATTGCCGGTTGCCAAATTGCATTATCTCTTTTAGTTTCCGAGATATGGACTATCGATAATTTACACCTTAGGCTCTGCTTCTAACTTGGGCCCAAATTGTAAAATGGTCTTATCTATTGGCGATTTCGTTCCAATTCACATTCCAAGTAATATTCGGCATGCTAATTACATTGCCGGTGGCCAAATTGCATTATCTCTTATAGTTTCCGAGATATGGACTATCGATAATTTACACCTTAGGCTCTGCTTCTAACTTGGGCCCAAATTGTAAAATGGCCTTATCTATTGGCGATTTCGTTCCAATTCACATTCCAAGTAATATTCGGCATGCTAATTACATTGCCGGTTGCCAAATTGCATTATCTCTTATAGTTTCCGAGATATGGACTATCGATAATTTACACCTTAGGCTCTGCTTCTAACTTGGGCCCAAATTGTAAAATGGTCTTATCTATTGGCGATTTCGTTCCAATTCACATTCCAAGTAATATTCGGCATGCTAATTACATTGCCGGTTTCCAAATTGAATTATCTCTTATAGTTTCCGAGATATGGACTATCGATAATTTACACCTTAGGCTCTGCTTCTAACTTGGGCCCAAATTGTAAAATGGTCTTATCTATTGGCGATTTCGCCCCAATTCACATTCCAAGTAATATTCGGCATGCTAATTACATTGCCGGTTGCGAAACTGCATTATCTCTTATAGTTTCCGAGATATGGACTATCGATAATTTACACCTTAGGCTCTGCTTCTAACTTGGGCCCAAATTGTAAAATGGTCTTATCTATTGGCGATTTCGTCCCAATTCACATTCCAAGTAATATTCGGCATGCTAATTACATTGCCGGTTGCGAAACTGCATTATCTCTTATAGTTTCCGAGATATGGACTATCGATAATTTACACCTTAGGCTCTGCTTCTAACTTGGGCCCAAATTGTAAAATGGTCTTATCTATTGGCGATTTCGTTCCAATTCACATTCCAAGTAATATTCGGCATGCTAATTACATTGCCGGTTGCCAAATTGCATTATCTCTTTTAGTTTCCGAGATATGGACTATCGATAATTTACACCTTAGGCTCTGCTTCTAACTTGGGCCCAAATTGTAAAATCGTCTTATCTATTGGCGATTTCGTTCCAATTCACATTCCAAGTAATATTCGGCATGCTAATTACATTGCCGGTTGCCAAATTGAATTATCTCTTATAGTTTCCGAGATATGGACTATCGATAATTTACACCTTAGGCTCTGCTTCTAACTTGGGCCCAAATTGTAAAATGGTCTTATCTATTGGCGATTTCGTTCCAATTCACATTCCAACTGGTATTCGGCATGCTAATTACATTGCCGGTTGCCAAATTGCATTATCTCTTATAGTTTCCGAGATATGGACTATCGATAATTTACACCTTAGGCTCTGCTTCTAACTTGGGCCCAAATTGTAAAATGGTCTTATCTATTGGCGATTTCGTTCCAATTCACATTCCAAGTAATATTCGGCATGCTAATTACATTGCCGGTTGCCAAATTGCATTATCTCTTATAGTTTCCGAGATATGGACTATCGATAATTTACACCTTAGGCTCTGCTTCTAACTTGGGCCCAAATTGTAAAATGGTCTTATCTATTGGCGATTTCGTCCCAATTCACATTCCAAGTAATATTCGGCATGCTAATTACATTGCCGGTTGCGAAACTGCATTATCTCTTATAGTTTCCGAGATATGGACTATCGATAATTTACACCTTAGGCTCTGCTTCTAACTTGGGCCCAAATTGTAAAATGGTCTTATCTATTGGCGATTTCGTTCCAATTCACATTCCAAGTAATATTCGGCATGCTAATTACATTGCCGGTTGCCAAATTGCATTATCTCTTTTAGTTTCCGAGATATGGACTATCGATAATTTACACCTTAGGCTCTGCTTCTAACTTGGGCCCAAATTGTAAAATGGTCTTATCTATTGGCGATTTCGTTCCAATTCACATTCCAAGTAATATTCGGCATGCTAATTACATTGCCGGTGGCCAAATTGCATTATCTCTTATAGTTTCCGAGATATGGGCTATCGATAATTTACACCTTAGGCTCTGCTTCTAACTTGGGCCCAAATTGTAAAATGGCCTTATCTATTGGCGATTTCGTTCCAATTCACATTCCAAGTAATATTCGGCATGCTAATTACATTGCCGGTTGCCAAATTGCATTATCTCTTATAGTTTCCGAGATATGGACTATCGATAATTTACACCTTAGGCTCTGCTTCTAACTTGGGCCCAAATTGTAAAATGGTCTTATCTATTGGCGATTTCGTTCCAATTCACATTCCAAGTAATATTCGGCATGCTAATTACATTGCCGGTTTCCAAATTGAATTATCTCTTATAGTTTCCGAGATATGGACTATCGATAATTTACACCTTAGGCTCTGCTTCTAACTTGGGCCCAAATTGTAAAATGGTCTTATCTATTGGCGATTTCGCCCCAATTCACATTCCAAGTAATATTCGGCATGCTAATTACATTGCCGGTTGCGAAACTGCATTATCTCTTATAGTTTCCGAGATATGGACTATCGATAATTTACACCTTAGGCTCTGCTTCTAACTTGGGCCCAAATTGTAAAATGGTCTTATCTATTGGCGATTTCGTCCCAATTCACATTCCAAGTAATATTCGGCATGCTAATTACATTGCCGGTTGCGAAACTGCATTATCTCTTATAGTTTCCGAGATATGGACTATCGATAATTTACACCTTAGGCTCTGCTTCTAACTTGGGCCCAAATTGTAAAATGGTCTTATCTATTGGCGATTTCGTTCCAATTCACATTCCAAGTAATATTCGGCATGCTAATTACATTGCCGGTTGCCAAATTGCATTATCTCTTTTAGTTTCCGAGATATGGACTATCGATAATTTACACCTTAGGCTCTGCTTCTAACTTGGGCCCAAATTGTAAAATGGCCTTATCTATTGGCGATTTCGTTCCAATTCACATTCCAAGTAATATTCGGCATGCTAATTACATTGCCGGTTGCCAAATTGAATTATCTCTTATAGTTTCCGAGATATGGACTATCGATAATTTACACCTTAGGCTCTGCTTCTAACTTGGGCCCAAATTGTAAAATGGTCTTATCTATTGGCGATTTCGTTCCAATTCACATTCCAAGTGGTATTCGGCATGCTAATTACATTGCCGGTTGCCAAATTGCATTATCTCTTATAGTTTCCGAGATATGGACTATCGATAATTTACACCTTAGGCTCTGCTTCTAACTTGGGCCCAAATTGTAAAATGGTCTTATCTATTGGCGATTTCGTTCCAATTCACATTCCAAGTAATATTCGGCATGCTAATTACATTGCCGGTTGCCAAATTGCATTATCTCTTATAGTTTCCGAGATATGGACTATCGATAATTTACACCTTAGGCTCTGCTTCTAACTTGGGCCCAAATTGTAAAATGGTCTTATCTATTGGCGATTTCGTCCCAATTCACATTCCAAGTAATATTCGGCATGCTAATTACATTGCCGGTTGCGAAACTGCATTATCTCTTATAGTTTCCGAGATATGGACTATCGATAATTTACACCTTAGGCTCTGCTTCTAACTTGGGCCCAAATTGTAAAATGGTCTTATCTATTGGCGATTTCGTTCCAATTCACATTCCAAGTAATATTCGGCATGCTAATTACATTGCCGGTTGCCAAATTGCATTATCTCTTTTAGTTTCCGAGATATGGACTATCGATAATTTACACCTTAGGCTCTGCTTCTAACTTGGGCCCAAATTGTAAAATGGTCTTATCTATTGGCGATTTCGTTCCAATTCACATTCCAAGTAATATTCGGCATGCTAATTACATTGCCGGTGGCCAAATTGCATTATCTCTTATAGTTTCCGAGATATGGACTATCGATAATTTACACCTTAGGCTCTGCTTCTAACTTGGGCCCAAATTGTAAAATGGCCTTATCTATTGGCGATTTCGTTCCAATTCACATTCCAAGTAATATTCGGCATGCTAATTACATTGCCGGTTGCCAAATTGCATTATCTCTTATAGTTTCCGAGATATGGACCATCGATAATTTACACTTTAGGCTTTGCTTCTAACTTGGGCCCATATTGTAAAATGGTCTTATCTATTGGCGATTTCGTTCCAATTCACATTCCAAGTAATATTCGGCATGCTAATTACATTGCCGGTTGCCAAATTGCATTATCTCTTATAGTTTCCGAGATATGGACTATCGATAATTTACACCTTAGGCTCTGCTTCTAACTTGGGCCCAAATTGTAAAATGGTCTTATCTATTGGCGATTTCGTTCCAATTCACATTCCAAGTGGTATTCGGCATGCTAATTACATTGCCGGTTGCCAAATTGCATTATCTCTTTTAGTTTCCGAGATATGGACTATCGATAATTTACACCTTAGGCTCGGCTTCTAACTTGGGCCCAAATTGTAAAATGGTCTTATCTATTGGCGATTTCGTTCCAATTCACATTCCAAGTAATATTCGGCATGCTAATTACATTGCCGGTGGCCAAATTGCATTATCTCTTATAGTTTCCGAGATATGGACTATCGATAATTTACACCTTAGGCTCTGCTTCTAACTTGGGCCCAAATTGTAAAATGGTCTTATCTATTGGCGATTTCGTTCCAATTCACATTCCAAGTGGTATTCGGCATGCTAATTACATTGCCGGTTGCGAAACTGCATTATCTCTTATAGTTTCCGAGATATGGACTATCGATAATTTACACCTTAGGCTCTGCTTCTAACTTGGGCCCAAATTGTAAAATGGTCTTATCTATTGGCGATTTCGTCCCAATTCACATTCCAAGTAATATTCGGCATGCTAATTACATTGCCGGTTGCGAAACTGCATTATCTCTTATAGTTTCCGAGATATGGACTATCGATAATTTACACCTTAGGCTCTGCTTCTAACTTGGGCCCAAATTGTAAAATGGTCTTATCTATTGGCGATTTCGTCCCAATTCACATTTCAAGTAATATTCGGCATGCTAATTACATTGCCGGTTGCCAAATTGCATTATCTCTTATAGTTTCCGAGATATGGACTATCGATAATTTACACCTTAGGCTCTGCTTCTAACTTGGGCCCAAATTGTAAAATGGTCTTATCTATTGGCGATTTCGTCCCAATTCACATTCCAAGTAATATTCGGCATGCTAATTACATTGCCGGTTGCGAAACTGCATTATCTCTTATAGTTTCCGAGATATGGACTATCGATAATTTACACCTTAGGCTCTGCTTCTAACTTGGGCCCAAATTGTAAAATGGTCTTATCTATTGGCGATTTCGTTCCAATTCACATTCCAAGTAATATTCGGCATGCTAATTACATTGCCGGTTGCCAAATTGCATTATCTCTTATAGTTTCCGAGATATGGACTATCGATAATTTACACCTTAGGCTCTGCTTCTAACTTGGGCCCAAATTGTAAAATGGTCTTATCTATTGGCGATTTCGTTCCAATTCACATTCCAAGTAATATTCGGCATGCTAATTACATTGCCGGTTGCCAAATATGGACTATCGATAATTTACACCTTAGGCTCTGCTTCTAACTTGGGCCCAAATTGTAAAATGGTCTTATCTATTGGCGATTTCGTTCCAATTCACATTCCAAGTAATATTCGGCATGCTAATTACATTGCCGGTTGCGAAACTGCATTATCTCTTATAGTTTCCGAGATATGGACTATCGATAATTTACACCTTAGGCTCTGCTTCTAACTTGGGCCCAAATTGTAAAATGGTCTTATCTATTGGCGATTTCGTTCCAATTCACATTCCAAGTAATATTCGGCATGCTAATTACATTGCCGGTTGCCAAATTGCATTATCTCTTTTAGTTTCCGAGATATGGACTATCGATAATTTACACCTTAGGCTCTGCTTCTAACTTGGGCCCAAATTGTAAAATGGTCTTATCTATTGGCGATTTCGTTCCAATTCACATTCCAAGTAATATTCGGCATGCTAATTACATTGCCGGTGGCCAAATTGCATTATCTCTTATAGTTCCCGAGATATGGACTATCGATAATTTACACCTTAGGCTCTGCTTCTAACTTGGGCCCAAATTGTAAAATGGCCTTATCTATTGGCGATTTCGTTCCAATTCACATTCCAAGTAATATTCGGCATGCTAATTACATTGCCGGTTGCCAAATTGCATTATCTCTTATAGTTTCCGAGATATGGACTATCGATAATTTACACCTTAGGCTCTGCTTCTAACTTGGGCCCAAATTGTAAAATGGTCTTATCTATTGGCGATTTCGTTCCAATTCACATTCCAAGTAATATTCGGCATGCTAATTACATTGCCGGTTTCCAAATTGAATTATCTCTTATAGTTTCCGAGATATGGACTATCGATAATTTACACCTTAGGCTCTGCTTCTAACTTGGGCCCAAATTGTAAAATGGTCTTATCTATTGGCGATTTCGCCCCAATTCACATTCCAAGTAATATTCGGCATGCTAATTACATTGCCGGTTGCGAAACTGCATTATCTCTTATAGTTTCCGAGATATGGACTATCGATAATTTACACCTTAGGCTCTGCTTCTAACTTGGGCCCAAATTGTAAAATGGTCTTATCTATTGGCGATTTCGTCCCAATTCACATTCCAAGTAATATTCGGCATGCTAATTACATTGCCGGTTGCGAAACTGCATTATCTCTTATAGTTTCCGAGATATGGACTATCGATAATTTACACCTTAGGCTCTGCTTCTAACTTGGGCCCAAATTGTAAAATGGTCTTATCTATTGGCGATTTCGTTCCAATTCACATTCCAAGTAATATTCGGCATGCTAATTACATTGCCGGTTGCCAAATTGCATTATCTCTTTTAGTTTCCGAAATATGGACTATCGATAATTTACACCTTAGGCTCTGCTTCTAACTTGGGCCCAAATTGTAAAATGGCCTTATCTATTGGCGATTTCGTTCCAATTCACATTCCAAGTAATATTCGGCATGCTAATTACATTGCCGGTTGCCAAATTGAATTATCTCTTATAGTTTCCGAGATATGGACTATCGATAATTTACACCTTAGGCTCTGCTTCTAACTTGGGCCTAAATTGTAAAATGGTCTTATCTATTGGCGATTTCGTTCCAATTCACATTCCAAGTGGTATTCGGCATGCCAATTACATTGCCGGTTGCCAAATTGCATTATCTCTTATAGTTTCCGAGATATGGACTATCGATAATTTACACCTTAGGCTCTGCTTCTAACTTGGGCCCAAATTGTAAAATGGTCTTATCTATTGGCGATTTCGTTCCAATTCACATTCCAAGTAATATTCGGCATGCTAATTACATTGCCGGTTGCCAAATTGCATTATCTCTTATAGTTTCCGAGATATGGACTATCGATAATTTACACCTTAGGCTCTGCTTCTAACTTGGGCCCAAATTGTAAAATGGTCTTATCTATTGGCGATTTCGTCCCAATTCACATTCCAAGTAATATTCGGCATGCTAATTACATTGCCGGTTGCGAAACTGCATTATCTCTTATAGTTTCCGAGATATGGACTATCGATAATTTACACCTTAGGCTCTGCTTCTAACTTGGGCCCAAATTGTAAAATGGTCTTATCTATTGGCGATTTCGTTCCAATTCACATTCCAAGTAATATTCGGCATGCTAATTACATTGCCGGTTGCCAAATTGCATTATCTCTTTTAGTTTCCGAGATATGGACTATCGATAATTTACACCTTAGGCTCTGCTTCTAACTTGGACCCAAATTGTAAAATGGTCTTATCTATTGGCGATTTCGTTCCAATTCACATTCCAAGTAATATTCGGCATGCTAATTACATTGCCGGTGGCCAAATTGCATTATCTCTTATAGTTTCCGAGATATGGACTATCGATAATTTACACCTTAGGCTCTGCTTCTAACTTGGGCCCAAATTGTAAAATGGCCTTATCTATTGGCGATTTCGTTCCAATTCACATTCCAAGTAATATTCGGCATGCTAATTACATTGCCGGTTGCCAAATTGCATTATCTCTTATAGTTTCCGAGATATGGACTATCGATAATTTACACCTTAGGCTCTGCTTCTAACTTGGGCCCAAATTGTAAAATGGTCTTATCTATTGGCGATTTCGTTCCAATTCACATTCCAAGTAATATTCGGCATGCTAATTACATTGCCGGTTTCCAAATTGAATTATCTCTTATAGTTTCCGAGATATGGACTATCGATAATTTACACCTTAGGCTCTGCTTCTAACTTGGCCCAAATTGTAAAATGGTCTTACCTATTGGCGATTTCGTTCCATTTCACATTCCAAGTAATATTCGGCATGCTAATTACATTGCCGGTTGCCAAATTGCATTATATCTTATAGTTTCCGAGATATGGACTATCGATAATTTACACCTTAGGCTCTGCTTCTAACTTGGGCCCAAATTGTAAAATGGTCTTATCTATTGGCGATTTCGTTCCAATTCACATTCCAAGTAATATTCGGCATGCTAATTACATTGCCGGTTGCCAAATTGCATTATCTCTTATAGTTTCCGAGATATGGACTATCGATAATTTACACCTTAGGCTCTGCTTCTAACTTGGGCCCAAATTGTAATATGGACTTATCTATTGGCGATTTCGTTCCAATTCACTTTCCAAGTAATATTCGCCATGCTAATTACATTGCCGGTTGCCAAATTGCATTATCTCTTATAGTTTCCGAGATATGGACTATCGACAATTTACACCATAGGCTCTGCTTCTAACTTGGGCCCAAATTGTAAAATGGTCTTATCTATTGGCGATTTCGTTCCAATTCACATTCCAAGTAATATTCGGCATGCTAATTACATTGCCGGTTGCCAAATTGCATTATCTCTTATAGTTTCCGAGATATGGACTATCGATAATTTACACCTTAGGCTCGGCTTCTAACTTGGGCCCAAGTTGTAAAATGGTCTTATCTATTGGCGATTTCGTTCCAATTCACATTCCAAGTAATATTCGGCATGCTAATTACATTGCCGGTTGCCAAATTGCATTATCTCTTATAGTTTCCGAGATATGGACTATCGATAATTTACACCTTAGGCTCTGCTTCTAACATGGGCCCAAATTGTAAAATGGTCTTATCTATTTACGATTTCGTTCCAATTCACATTCCAAGTAATATTCGGCATGCTAATTACATTGCCGGTTGCCAAATTGCATTATCTCTTATAGTTTCCGAGATACGGACTATCGATAATTTACACCTTAGGCTCTGCTTCTAACTTGGGCCCAAATTGTAAAATGGTCTTATCTATTGGCGATTTCGTTCCAATTCACACTCCAAGTAATATTCGGCATGTTAATTACATTGCCGGTTGCGAAATTGCATTATCTCTTATAGTTTCCGAGATATGGACTATCAATAATTTACACCTTAGGCTCTGCTTCTAACTTGGGCCCAAATTGTAAAATGGTCTTATCTATTGGCGATTTCGTTCCAATTCACATTCCAAGTAAAATTCGGCATGCTAATTACATTGCCGGTTGCCAAATTGCATTATATCTTATAGTTTCCGAGATATGGACTATGGATAATTTACACCTTAGGCTCTGCTTCTAACTTGGGCCCAAATTGTAAAATGGTCTTATCTATTGGCGATTTCGTTCCAATTCACATTCCAAGTAATATTCGGCATGCTAATTACATTGCCGGTTGCCAAATTGCATTATCTCTTATAGTTTCCGAGATATGGACTATCGATAATTTACACCTTAGGCTATGCTTCTAACTTGGGCCCAAATTGTAAAATGGTCTTATCTATTGGCGATTTCGTTCCAATTCACATTCCAAGTAATATTCGGCATGCTAATTACATTGCCGGTTGCCAAATTGCATTATCTCTTATAGTTTCCGAAATATGGACTATCGGTAATTTACACCTTAGGCTCTGCTTCTAACTTGGGCCCAAATTGTAAAATCGTCTTATCTATTGGCGATTTCGTTCCAATTCACATTCCAAGTAATATTCGGCATGCTAATTACATTGCCAGTTGCCAAATTGCATTATCTCTTATAGTTTCCGAGATATGGACTATGGATAATTTACACCTTAGGCTCTGCTTCTAACTTGGGCCCAAATTGTAAAATGGTCTTATCTATTGGCGATTTCGTTCCAATTCACATTCCAAGTAATATTCGGCATGCTAATTACATTGCCGGTTGCCAAATTGCATTATCTTTTATAGTTTCCGAGATATGGACTATCGATAATTTACACCTTAGGCTCTGCTTCTAACTTGGGCCCAAATTGTAAAATGGTCTTATCTATTGGCGATTTCGTTCCAATTCACATTCCAAGTAATATTCGGCATGCTAATTACATTGCCGGTTGCCAAATTGCATTATCTCTTATAGTTTCCGAGATACGGACTATCGATAATTTACACCTTAGGCTCTGCTTCTAACTTGGGCCCAAATTGTAAAATGGTCTTATCTATTGGCGATTTCGTTCCAATTCACACTCCAAGTAATATTCGGCATGTTAATTACATTGCCGGTTGCGAAATTGCATTATCTCTTATAGTTTCCGAGATATGGACTATCAATAATTTACACCTTAGGCTCTGCTTCTAACTTGGGCCCAAATTGTAAAATGGTCTTATCTATTGGCGATTTCGTTCCAATTCACATTCCAAGTAATATTCGGCATGCTAATTACATTGCCGGTTGCCAAATTGCATTATATCTTATAGTTTCCGAGATATGGACTATGGATAATTTACACCTTAGGCTCTGCTTCTAACTTGGGCCCAAATTGTAAAATGGTCTTATCTATTGGCGATTTCGTTCCAATTCACATTCCAAGTAATATTCGGCATGCTAATTACATTGCCGGTTGCCAAATTGCATTATCTCTTATAGTTTCCGAGATATGGACTATCGATAATTTACACCTTAGGCTCTGCTTCTAACTTGGGCCCAAATTGTAAAATGGTCTTATCTATTGGCGATTTCGTTCCAATTCACATTCCAAGTAATATTCGGCATGCTAATTACATTGCCGGTTGCCAAATTGCATTATCTCTTATAGTTTCCGAGATATGGACTATCGATAATTTACACCTTAGGCTCTGCTTCTAACTTGGGCCCAAATTGTAAAATGGTCTTCTCTATTGGCGATTTCGTTCCAATTCACATTCCAAGTAATATTCGGCATGCTAATTACATTGCGGGTTCCCAAATTGCATTATCCCTTATAGTTTCCGAGATATGGACTATCGATTATTTTTAACCTTAGGCTCTGCTTCTAACTTGGGCCCAAACTGTAAAATGGTCTTATCTATTGGCGATTTCGTTCCAATTCACATTCCAAGTAGTATTCGGCATGCTAATTACATTGCCGGTTGCCAAATTGCATTATCTCTTATAGTTTCCGAGATATGGACTATCGATAATTTACACCTTAGGCTCTGCTTCTAACTTGGGCCCAAATTGTAAAATGGTCTCATCTATTGGCGATTTCGTCCCAATTCACATTCCAAGTAATATTCGGCATGCTAATTACATTGCCAGTTGCCAAATTGCATTATCTCTTATAGTTTCCGAGATATGGACTATGGATAATTTACACCTTAGGCTCTGCTTCTAACTTGGGCCCAAATTGTAAAATGGTCTTATCTATTGGCGATTTCATTCCAATTCACATTCCAAGTAATATTCGGCATGCTAATTACATTGCCGGTTGCCAAATTGCATTATCTCTTATAGTTTCCGAGATATGGACTATCGATAATTTACACCTTAGGCTATGTTTCTAACTTGGGCCCAAATTGTAAAATGGTCTTATCTATTGGCGATTTCGTTCCAATTCACATTCCAAGTAATATTCGGCATGCTAATTACATTGCCGGTTGCCAAATTGCATTATCTCTTATAGTTTCCGAAATATGGACTATCGGTAATTTACACCTTAGGCTCTGCTTCTAACTTGGGCCCAAATTGTAAAATCGTCTTATCTATTGGCGATTTCGTTCCAATTCACATTCCAAGTAATATTCGGCATGCTAATTACATTGCCAGTTGCCAAATTGCATTATCTCTTATAGTTTCCGAGATATGGACTATGGATAATTTACACCTTAGGCTCTGCTTCTAACTTGGGCCCAAATTGTAAAATGGTCTTATCTATTGGCGATTTCGTTCCAATTCACATTCCAAGTAATATTCGGCATGCTAATTACATTGCCGGTTGCCAAATTGCATTATCTTTTATAGTTTCCGAGATATGGACTATCGATAATTTACACCTTAGGCTCTGCTTCTAACTTGGGCCCAAATTGTAAAATGGTCTTATCTATTGGCTATTTCGTTCCAATTCACATTCCAAGTAATATTCGGCATGCTAATTACATTGCCGGTTGCCAAATTGCATTATCTCATATAGTTTCCGAGATATGGACTATCGATAATTTACACCTTAGGATCTGCTTCTAACTTGGGCCCAAATTGTAAAATGGTCTTATCTATTGGCGATTTCGTTCCAATTCACATTCCAAGTAATATTCGGCATGCTAATTACATTGCCGGTTGCCAAATTGCATTATCTCTTATAGTTTCCGAGATATGGACTATCGATAATTTACACCTTAGGCTCTGCTTCTAACTTGGGCCCAAATTGTAAAATGGTCTTATCTATTGGCGATTTCGTTCCAATTCACATTCCAAGTAATATTCGGCATGCTAATTACATTGCCGATTGCCAAATTGCATTATCTCTTATAGTTTCCGAGATACGGATTATCGATAATTTACACCTTAGGCTCTGCTTCTAACTTGGGCCCAAATTGTAAAATGGTCTTATCTATTGGCGATTTCGTTCCAATTCACACTCCAAGTAATATTCGGCATGTTAATTACATTGCCGGTTGCGAAATTGCATTATCTCTTATAGTTTCCGAGATATGCACTATGGATAATTTACACCTTAGGCTCTGCTTCTAACTTGGGCCCAAATTGTAAAATGGTCTTATCTATTGGCGATTTCGTTCCAATTCACATTCCAAGTAATATTCGGCATGCTAATTACATTGCCGGTTGCCAAATTGCATTATCTTTTATAGTTTCCGAGATATGGACTATCGATAATTTACACCTTATGCTCTGCTTCTAACTTGGGCCCAAATTGTAAAATGGCCTTATCTATTGGCGATTTCGTTCCAATTCACATTCCAAGTAATACTCGGCATGCTGATTACATTGCCGGTTGCCAAATTGCATTATCTCTTATAGTTTCAGAGATATGAACTATCGATAATTTACACCTTAGGCTCTGCTTCTAACTTGGGCCCAAATTGTAAAATGGTCTTATCTATTGGCTATTTCGTTCCAATTCACATTCCAAGTAATATTCGGCATGCTAATTACATTGCCGGTTGCCAAATTGCATTATCTCTTATAGTTTCCGAGATATGGACTATCGATAATTTACACCTTAGGATCTGCTTCTAACTTGGGCCCAAATTGTAAAATGGTCTTATCTATTGGCGATTTCGTTCCAATTCACATTCCAAGTAATATTCGGCATGCTAATTACATTGCCGGTTGCCAAATTGCATTATCTCTTATAGTTTCCGAGATATGGACTATCGATAATTTACACCTTAGGCTCTGCTTCTAACTTGGGCCCAAATTGTAAAATGGTCTTATCTATTGGCGATTTCGTTCCAATTCACATTCCTAGTAATATTCGGCATGCTAATTACATTGCCGATTGCCAAATTGCATTATCTCTTATAGTTTCCGAGATACGGACTATCGATAATTTACACCTTAGGCTCTGCTTCTAACTTGGGCCCAAATTGTAAAATGGTCTTATCTATTGGCGATTTCGTTCCAATTCACACTCCAAGTAATATTCGGCATGTTAATTACATTGCCGGTTGCGAAATTGCATTATCTCTTATAGTTTCCGAGATATGCACTATCAATAATTTACACCTTAGGCTCTGCTTCTAACTTGGGCCCAAATTGTAAAATGGTCTTATCTATTGGCGATTTCGTTCCAATTCACATTCCAAGTAATATTCGGCATGCTAATTACATTGCCGGTTGCCAAATTGCATTATATCTTATAGTTTCCGAGATATGGACTATGGATAATTTACACCTTAGGCTCTGCTTCTAACTTGGGCCCAAATTGTAAAATGGTCTTATCTATTGGCGATTTCGTTCCAATTCACAATCCAAGTAATATTCGGCATGCTAATTACATTGCGGGTTGCCAAATTGCATTATCTCTTATAGTTTCCGAGATATGGACTATCGATAATTTACACCTTAGGCTCTGCTTCTAACTTGGGCCCAAATTGTAAAATGGTCTTATCTATTGGCTATTTCGTTCCAATTCACATTCCAAGTAATATTCGGCATGCTAATTACATTGCCGGTTGCCAAATTGCATTATCTCATATAGTTTCCGAGATATGGACTATCGATAATTTACACCTTAGGATCTGCTTCTAACTTGGGCCCAAATTGTAAAATGGTCTTATCTATTGGCGATTTCGTTCCAATTCACATTCCAAGTAATATTCGGCATGCTAATTACATTGCCGGTTGCCAAATTGCATTATCTCTTATAGTTTCCGAGATATGGACTATCGATAATTTACACCTTAGGCTCTGCTTCTAACTTGGGCCCAAATTGTAAAATGGTCTTATCTATTGGCGATTTCATTCCAATTCACATTCCAAGTAATATTCGGCATGCTAATTACATTGCCGATTGCCAAATTGCATTATCTCTTATAGTTTCCGAGATACGGACTATCGATAATTTACACCTTAGGCTCTGCTTCTAACTTGGGCCCAAATTGTAAAATGGTCTTATCTATTGGCGATTTCGTTCCAATTCACACTCCCAGTAATATTCGGCATGTTAATTACATTGCCGGTTGCGAAATTGCATTATCTCTTATAGTTTCCGAGATATGCACTATGGATAATTTACACCTTAGGCTCTGCTTCTAACTTGGGCCCAAATTGTAAAATGGTCTTATCTATTGGCGATTTCGTTCCAATTCACATTCCAAGTAATATTCGGCATGCTAATTACATTGCCGGTTGCCAAATTGCATTATCTTTTATAGTTTCCGAGATATGGACTATCGATAATTTACACCTTATGCTCTGCTTCTAACTTGGGCCCAAATTGTAAAATGGCCTTATCTATTGGCGATTTCGTTCCAATTCACATTCCAAGTAATACTCGGCATGCTGATTACATTGCCGGTTGCCAAATTGCATTATCTCTTATAGTTTCAGAGATATGAACTATCGATAATTTACACCTTAGGCTCTGCTTCTAACTTGGGCCCAAATTGTAAAATGGTCTTATCTATTGGCTATTTCGTTCCAATTCACATTCCAAGTAATATTCGGCATGCTAATTACATTGCCGGTTGCCAAATTGCATTATCTCTTATAGTTTCCGAGATATGGACTATCGATAATTTACACCTTAGGATCTGCTTCTAACTTGGGCCCAAATTGTAAAATGGTCTTATCTATTGGCGATTTCGTTCCAATTCACATTCCAAGTAATATTCGGCATGCTAATTACATTGCCGGTTGCCAAATTGCATTATCTCTTATAGTTTCCGAGATATGGACTATCGATAATTTACACCTTAGGCTCTGCTTCTAACTTGGGCCCAAATTGTAAAATGGTCTTATCTATTGGCGATTTCGTTCCAATTCACATTCCAAGTAATATTCGGCATGCTAATTACATTGCCGATTGCCAAATTGCATTATCTCTTATAGTTTCCGAGATACGGACTATCGATAATTTACACCTTAGGCTCTGCTTCTTACTTGGGCCCAAATTGTAAAATGGTCTTATCTATTGGCGATTTCGTTCCAATTCACACTCCAAGTAATATTCGGCATGTTAATTACATTGCCGGTTGCGAAATTGCATTATCTCTTATAGTTTCCGAGATATGCACTATCAATAATTTACACCTTAGGCTCTGCTTCTAACTTGGGCCCAAATTGTAAAATGGTCTTATCTATTGGCGATTTCGTTCCAATTCACATTCCAAGTAATATTCGGCATGCTAATTACATTGCCGGTTGCCAAATTGCATTATATCTTATAGTTTCCGAGATATGGACTATGGATAATTTACACCTTAGGCTCTGCTTCTAACTTGGGCCCAAATTGTAAAATGGTCTTATCTATTGGCGATTTCGTTCCAATTCACAATCCAAGTAATATTCGGCATGCTAATTACATTGCCGGTTGCCAAATTGCATTATCTCTTATAGTTTCCGAGATATGGACTATCGATAATTTACACCTTAGGCTCTGCTTCTAACTTGGGCCCAAATTGTAAAATGGTCTTATCTATTGGCGATTTCGTTCCAATTCACATTCCAAGTAATATTCGGCATGCTAATTACATTGCCGGTTGCCAAATTGCATTATCTCTTATAGTTTCCGAGATATGGACTATCGATAATTTACACCTTAGGCTCTGCTTCTAACTTGGGCCCAAATTGTAAAATGGTCTTCTCTATTGGCGATTTCGTTCCAATTCACATTCCAAGTAATATTCGGCATGCTAATTACATTGCGGGTTCCCAAATTGCATTATCTCTTATAGTTTCCGAGATATGGACTATCGATTATTTTTAACCTTAGGCTCTGCTTCTAACTTGGGCCCAAACTATAAAATGGTCTTATCTATTGGCGATTTCGTTCCAATTCACATTCCAAGTAGTATTCGGCATGCTAATTACATTGCCGGTTGCCAAATTGCATTATCTCTTATAGTTTCCGAGATATGGACTATCGATAATTTACACCTTAGGCTCTGCTTCTAACTTGGGCCCAAATTGTAAAATGGTCTTATCTATTGGCGATTTCGTCCCAATTCACATTCCAAGTAATATTCGGCATGCTAATTACATTGCCAGTTGCCAAATTGCATTATCTCTTATAGTTTCCGAGATATGGACTATGGATAATTTACACCTTAGGCTCTGCTTCTAACTTGGGCCCAAATTGTAAAATGGTCTTATCTATTGGCGATTTCATTCCAATTCACATTCCAAGTAATATTCGGCATGCTAATTACATTGCCGGTTGCCAAATTGCATTATCTCTTATAGTTTCCGAGATATGAACTATCGATAATTTACACCTTAGGCTCTGCTTCTAACTTGGGCCCAAATTGTAAAATGGTCATATCTATTGGCGATTTCGTTCCAATTCACATTCCAAGTAATATTCGGCATGCTAATTACATTGCCGGTTGCCAAATTGCATTATCTCTTATAGTTTCCGAGATATGAACTATCGGTAATTTACACCTTAGGCTCTGCTTCTAACTTGGGCCCAAATTGTAAAATCGTCTTATCTATTGGCGATTTCGTTCCAATTCACATTCCAAGTAATATTCGGCATGCTAATTACATTGCCGGTTGCCAAATTGCATTATCTCTTATAGTTTCCGAGATATGGACTATCGATAATTTACACCTTAGGCTCTGCTTCTAACTTGGGCCCAAATTGTAAAATGGTCTTATCTATTGGCGATTTCGTTCCAATTCACATTCCAAGTAATATTCGGCATGCTAATTACATTGCCGGTTGCCAAATTGAATTATCTCTTATAGTTTCCGAGATATGGACTATCGATAATTTACACCTTAGGCTCTGCTTCTAACTTGGGCCCAAATTGTAAAATGGTCTTATCTATTGGCGATTTCGTTCCAATTCATATTCCAAGTGGTATTCGGCATGCTAATTACACTGCCGGTTGCCAAATTGCATTATCTCTTATAGTTTCCGAGATATGGACTATCGATAATTTACACCTTAGGCTCTGCTTCTAACTTGGGCCCAAATTGTAAAATGGTCTTATCTATTGGCGATTTCGTTCCAATTCACATTCCAAGTAATATTCGGCATGCTAATTACATTGCCGGTTGCCAAATTGCATTATCTCTTATAGTTTCCGAGATATGGACTATCGATAATTTACACCTTAGGCTCTGCTTCTAACTTGGGCCCAAATTGTAAAATGGTCTTATCTATTGGCGATTTCGTTCCAATTCACATTCCAAGTAATATTCGGCATGCTAATTACATTGCCGGTTGCCAAATTGCATTATCTCTTATAGTTTCCGAGATATGGACTATCGATAATTTACACCTTAGGCTCTGCTTCTAACTTGGGCCCAAATTGTAAAATGGTCTTCTCTATTGGCGATTTCGTTCCAATTCACATTCCAAGTAATATTCGGCATGCTAATTACATTGCGGGTTCCCAAATTGCATTATCTCTTATAGTTTCCGAGATATGGACTATCGATTATTTTTAACCTTAGGCTCTGCTTCTAACTTGGGCCCAAACTATAAAATGGTCTTATCTATTGGCGATTTCGTTCCAATTCACATTCCAAGTAGTATTCGGCATGCTAATTACATTGCCGGTTGCCAAATTGCATTATCTCTTATAGTTTCCGAGATATGGACTATCGATAATTTACACCTTAGGCTCTGCTTCTAACTTGGGCCCAAATTGTAAAATGGTCTTATCTATTGGCGATTTCGTCCCAATTCACATTCCAAGTAATATTCGGCATGCTAATTACATTGCCAGTTGCCAAATTGCATTATCTCTTATAGTTTCCGAGATATGGACTATGGATAATTTACACCTTAGGCTCTGCTTCTAACTTGGGCCCAAATTGTAAAATGGTCTTATCTATTGGCGATTTCATTCCAATTCACATTCCAAGTAATATTCGGCATGCTAATTACATTGCCGGTTGCCAAATTGCATTATCTCTTATAGTTTCCGAGATATGAACTATCGATAATTTACACCTTAGGCTCTGCTTCTAACTTGGGCCCAAATTGTAAAATGGTCATATCTATTGGCGATTTCGTTCCAATTCACATTCCAAGTAATATTCGGCATGCTAATTACATTGCCGGTTGCCAAATTGCATTATCTCTTATAGTTTCCGAGATATGAACTATCGGTAATTTACACCTTAGGCTCTGCTTCTAACTTGGGCCCAAATTGTAAAATCGTCTTATCTATTGGCGATTTCGTTCCAATTCACATTCCAAGTAATATTCGGCATGCTAATTACATTGCCGGTTGCCAAATTGCATTATCTCTTATAGTTTCCGAGATATGGACTATCGATAATTTACACCTTAGGCTCTGCTTCTAACTTGGGCCCAAATTGTAAAATGGTCTTATCTATTGGCGATTTCGTTCCAATTCACATTCCAAGTAATATTCGGCATGCTAATTACATTGCCGGTTGCCAAATTGAATTATCTCTTATAGTTTCCGAGATATGGACTATCGATAATTTACACCTTAGGCTCTGCTTCTAACTTGGGCCCAAATTGTAAAATGGTCTTATCTATTGGCGATTTCGTTCCAATTCATATTCCAAGTGGTATTCGGCATGCTAATTACACTGCCGGTTGCCAAATTGCATTATCTCTTATAGTTTCCGAGATATGGACTATCGATAATTTACACCTTAGGCTCTGCTTCTAACTTGGGCCCAAATTGTAAAATGGTCTTATCTATTGGCGATTTCGTTCCAATTCACATTCCAAGTAATATTCGGCATGCTAATTACATTGCCGGTTGCCAAATTGCATTATCTCTTATAGTTTCCGAGATATGGACTATCGATAATTTACACCTTAGGCTCTGCTTCTAACTTGGGCCCAAATTGTAAAATGGTCTTATCTATTGGCGATTTCGTCCCAATTCACATTCCAAGTAATATTCGGCATGCTAATTACATTGCCGTTTGCGAAACTGCATTATCTCTTATAGTTTCCGAGATATGGACTATCGATAATTTACACCTTAGGCTCTGCTTCTAACTTGGGCCCAAATTGTAAAATGGTCTTATCTATTGGCGATTTCGTTCCAATTCACATTCCAAGTAATATTCGGCATGCTAATTACATTGCCGGTTGCCAAATTGCATTATCTCTTTTAGTTTCCGAGATATGGACTATCGATAATTTACACCTTAGGCTCTGCTTCTAACTTGGGCCCAAATTGTAAAATGGTCTTATCTATTGGCGATTTCGTTCCAATTCACATTCCAAGTAATATTCGGCATGCTAATTACATTGCCGGTTGCCAAATTGCATTATCTCTTATAGTTTCCGAGATATGGACTATCGATAATTTACACCTTAGGCTCTGCTTCTAACTTGGGCCCAAATTGTAAAATGGTCTTATCTATTGGCGATTTCGTTCCAATTCACATTCCAAGTAATATTCGGCATGCTAATTACATTGCCGGTTGCCAAATTGCATTATCTCTTATAGTTTCCGAGATATGGACTATCGATAATTTACACCTTAGGCTCTGCTTCTAACTTGGGCCCAAATTGTAAAATGGTCTTCTCTATTGGCGATTTCGTTCCAATTCACATTCCAAATAATATTCGGCATGCTAATTACATTGCCGGTTGCCAAATTGCATTATCTCTTATAGTTTCCGAGATATGGACTATCGATAATTTACACCTTAGGCTCTGCTTCTAACTTGGGCCCAAATTGTAAAATGGTCTTATCTATTGGCGATTTCGTTCCAATTCACATTCCAAGTAATATTCCGCATGCTAATTACATTGCCGGTTGCCAAATTGCATTATCTCTTATAGTTTCCGTGATATGGACTATCGATAATTTACACCTTAGGCTCTGCTTCTAACTTGGGCCCAAATTGTAAAATCGTCTTATCTATTGGCGATTTCGTTCCAATTCACATTCCAAGTAATATTCGGCATGCTAATTACATTGCCGGTTGCCAAATTGCATTATCTCTTATAGTTTCCGAGATATGGACTATCGGTAATTTACACCTTAGGCTCTGCTTCTAACTTGGGCCCAAATTGTAAAATGGTCTTATCTATTGGCGATTTCATTCCAATTCACATTCCAAGTAATATTCGGCATGCTAATTACATTGCCGGTTGCCAAATTGCATTATCTCTTATAGTTTCCGAGATATGGACTATCGATAATTTACACCTTAGGCTCTGCTTCTAACTTGGGCCCAAATTGTAAAATGGTCTTCTCTATTGGCGATTTCGTTCCAATTCACATTCCAAGTAATATTCGGCATGCTAATTACATTGCGGGTTCCCAAATTGCATTATCTCTTATAGTTTCCGAGATATGGACTATCGATTATTTTTAACCTTAGGCTCTGCTTCTAACTTGGGCCCAAACTATAAAATGGTCTTATCTATTGGCGATTTCGTTCCAATTCACATTCCAAGTAGTATTCGGCATGCTAATTACATTGCCGGTTGCCAAATTGCATTATCTCTTATAGTTTCCGAGATATGGACTATCGATAATTTACACCTTAGGCTCTGCTTCTAACTTGGGCCCAAATTGTAAAATGGTCTTATCTATTGGCGATTTCGTCCCAATTCACATTCCAAGTAATATTCGGCATGCTAATTACATTGCCAGTTGCCAAATTGCATTATCTCTTATAGTTTCCGAGATATGGACTATGGATAATTTACACCTTAGGCTCTGCTTCTAACTTGGGCCCAAATTGTAAAATGGTCTTCTCTATTGGCGATTTCGTTCCAATTCACATTCCAAGTAATATTCGGCATGCTAATTACATTGCGGGTTCCCAAATTGCATTATCTCTTATAGTTTCCGAGATATGGACTATCGATTATTTTTAACCTTAGGCTCTGCTTCTAACTTGGGCCCAAACTATAAAATGGTCTTATCTATTGGCGATTTCGTTCCAATTCACATTCCAAGTAGTATTCGGCATGCTAATTACATTGCCGGTTGCCAAATTGCATTATCTCTTATAGTTTCCGAGATATGGACTATCGATAATTTACACCTTAGGCTCTGCTTCTAACTTGGGCCCAAATTGTAAAATGGTCTTATCTATTGGCGATTTCGTCCCAATTCACATTCCAAGTAATATTCGGCATGCTAATTACATTGCCAGTTGCCAAATTGCATTATCTCTTATAGTTTCCGAGATATGGACTATGGATAATTTACACCTTAGGCTCTGCTTCTAACTTGGGCCCAAATTGTAAAATGGTCTTATCTATTGGCGATTTCATTCCAATTCACATTCCAAGTAATATTCGGCATGCTAATTACATTGCCGGTTGCCAAATTGCATTATCTCTTATAGTTTCCGAGATATGAACTATCGATAATTTACACCTTAGGCTCTGCTTCTAACTTGGGCCCAAATTGTAAAATGGTCATATCTATTGGCGATTTCGTTCCAATTCACATTCCAAGTAATATTCGGCATGCTAATTTGCCGGTTGCCAAATTGCATTATCTCTTATAGTTTCCGAGATATGAACTATCGGTAATTTACACCTTAGGCTCTGCTTCTAACTTGGGCCCAAATTGTAAAATCGTCTTATCTATTGGCGATTTCGTTCCAATTCACATTCCAAGTAATATTCGGCATGCTAATTACATTGCCGGTTGCCAAATTGCATTATCTCTTATAGTTTCCGAGATATGGACTATCGATAATTTACACCTTAGGCTCTGCTTCTAACTTGGGCCCAAATTGTAAAATGGTCTTATCTATTGGCGATTTCGTTCCAATTCACATTCCAAGTAATATTCGGCATGCTAATTACATTGCCGGTTGCCAAATTGAATTATCTCTTATAGTTTCCGAGATATGGACTATCGATAATTTACACCTTAGGCTCTGCTTCTAACTTGGGCCCAAATTGTAAAATGGTCTTATCTATTGGCGATTTCGTTCCAATTCATATTCCAAGTGGTATTCGGCATGCTAATTACACTGCCGGTTGCCAAATTGCATTATCTCTTATAGTTTCCGAGATATGGACTATCGATAATTTACACCTTAGGCTCTGCTTCTAACTTGGGCCCAAATTGTAAAATGGTCTTATCTATTGGCGATTTCGTTCCAATTCACATTCCAAGTAATATTCGGCATGCTAATTACATTGCCGGTTGCCAAATTGCATTATCTCTTATAGTTTCCGAGACATGGACTATCGATAATTTACACCTTAGGCTCTGCTTCTAACTTGGGCCCAAATTGTAAAATGGTCTTATCTATTGGCGATTTCGTCCCAATTCACATTCCAAGTAATATTCGGCATGCTAATTACATTGCCGTTTGCGAAACTGCATTATCTCTTATAGTTTCCGAGATATGGACTATCGATAATTTACACCTTAGGCTCTGCTTCTAACTTGGGCCCAAATTGTAAAATGGTCTTATCTATTGGCGATTTCGTTCCAATTCACATTCCAAGTAATATTCGGCATGCTAATTACATTGCCGGTTGCCAAATTGCATTATCTCTTTTAGTTTCCGAGATATGGACTATCGATAATTTACACCTTAGGCTCTGCTTCTAACTTGGGCCCAAATTGTAAAATGGTCTTATCTATTGGCGATTTCGTTCCAATTCACATTCCAAGTAATATTCGGCATGCTAATTACATTGCCGGTTGCCAAATTGCATTATCTCTTATAGTTTCCGAGATATGGACTATCGATAATTTACACCTTAGGCTCTGCTTCTAACTTGGGCCCAAATTGTAAAATGGTCTTATCTATTGGCGATTTCGTTCCAATTCACATTCCAAGTAATATTCGGCATGCTAATTACATTGCCGGTTGCCAAATTGCATTATCTCTTATAGTTTCCGAGATATGGACTATCGATAATTTACACCTTAGGCTCTGCTTCTAACTTGGGCCCAAATTGTAAAATGGTCTTCTCTATTGGCGATTTCGTTCCAATTCACATTCCAAATAATATTCGGCATGCTAATTACATTGCCGGTTGCCAAATTGCATTATCTCTTATAGTTTCCGAGATATGGACTATCGATAATTTACACCTTAGGCTCTGCTTCTAACTTGGGCCCAAATTGTAAAATGGTCTTATCTATTGGCGATTTCGTTCCAATTCACATTCCAAGTAATATTCCGCATGCTAATTACATTGCCGGTTGCCAAATTGCATTATCTCTTATAGTTTCCGTGATATGGACTATCGATAATTTACACCTTAGGCTCTGCTTCTAACTTGGGCCCAAATTGTAAAATCGTCTTATCTATTGGCGATTTCGTTCCAATTCACATTCCAAGTAATATTCGGCATGCTAATTACATTGCCGGTTGCCAAATTGCATTATCTCTTATAGTTTCCGAGATATGGACTATCGGTAATTTACACCTTAGGCTCTGCTTCTAACTTGGGCCCAAATTGTAAAATGGTCTTATCTATTGGCGATTTCATTCCAATTCACATTCCAAGTAATATTCGGCATGCTAATTACATTGCCGGTTGCCAAATTGCATTATCTCTTATAGTTTCCGAGATATGGACTATCGATAATTTACACCTTAGGCTCTGCTTCTAACTTGGGCCCAAATTGTAAAATGGTCTTCTCTATTGGCGATTTCGTTCCAATTCACATTCCAAGTAATATTCGGCATGCTAATTACATTGCGGGTTCCCAAATTGCATTATCTCTTATAGTTTCCGAGATATGGACTATCGATTATTTTTAACCTTAGGCTCTGCTTCTAACTTGGGCCCAAACTATAAAATGGTCTTATCTATTGGCGATTTCGTTCCAATTCACATTCCAAGTAGTATTCGGCATGCTAATTACATTGCCGGTTGCCAAATTGCATTATCTCTTATAGTTTCCGAGATATGGACTATCGATAATTTACACCTTAGGCTCTGCTTCTAACTTGGGCCCAAATTGTAAAATGGTCTTATCTATTGGCGATTTCGTCCCAATTCACATTCCAAGTAATATTCGGCATGCTAATTACATTGCCAGTTGCCAAATTGCATTATCTCTTATAGTTTCCGAGATATGGACTATGGATAATTTACACCTTAGGCTCTGCTTCTAACTTGGGCCCAAATTGTAAAATGGTCTTATCTATTGGCGATTTCATTCCAATTCACATTCCAAGTAATATTCGGCATGCTAATTACATTGCCGGTTGCCAAATTGCATTATCTCTTATAGTTTCCGAGATATGAACTATCGATAATTTACACCTTAGGCTCTGCTTCTAACTTGGGCCCAAATTGTAAAATGGTCATATCTATTGGCGATTTCGTTCCAATTCACATTCCAAGTAATATTCGGCATGCTAATTACATTGCCGGTTGCCAAATTGCATTATCTCTTATAGTTTCCGAGATATGAACTATCGGTAATTTACACCTTAGGCTCTGCTTCTAACTTGGGCCCAAATTGTAAAATCGTCTTATCTATTGGCGATTTCGTTCCAATTCACATTCCAAGTAATATTCGGCATGCTAATTACATTGCCGGTTGCCAAATTGCATTATCTCTTATAGTTTCCGAGATATGGACTATCGATAATTTACACCTTAGGCTCTGCTTCTAACTTGGGCCCAAATTGTAAAATGGTCTTATCTATTGGCGATTTCGTTCCAATTCACATTCCAAGTAATATTCGGCATGCTAATTACATTGCCGGTTGCCAAATTGAATTATCTCTTATAGTTTCCGAGATATGGACTATCGATAATTTACACCTTAGGCTCTGCTTCTAACTTGGGCCCAAATTGTAAAATGGTCTTATCTATTGGCGATTTCGTTCCAATTCATATTCCAAGTGGTATTCGGCATGCTAATTACACTGCCGGTTGCCAAATTGCATTATCTCTTATAGTTTCCGAGATATGGACTATCGATAATTTACACCTTAGGCTCTGCTTCTAACTTGGGCCCAAATTGTAAAATGGTCTTATCTATTGGCGATTTCGTTCCAATTCACATTCCAAGTAATATTCGGCATGCTAATTACATTGCCGGTTGCCAAATTGCATTATCTCTTATAGTTTCCGAGATATGGACTATCGATAATTTACACCTTAGGCTCTGCTTCTAACTTGGGCCCAAATTGTAAAATGGTCTTATCTATTGGCGATTTCGTCCCAATTCACATTCCAAGTAATATTCGGCATGCTAATTACATTGCCGTTTGCGAAACTGCATTATCTCTTATAGTTTCCGAGATATTGACTATCGATAATTTACACCTTAGGCTCTGCTTCTAACTTGGGCCCAAATTGTAAAATGGTCTTATCTATTGGCGATTTCGTTCCAATTCACATTCCAAGTAATATTCGGCATGCTAATTACATTGCCGGTTGCCAAATTGCATTATCTCTTTTAGTTTCCGAGATATGGACTATCGATAATTTACACCTTAGGCTCTGCTTCTAACTTGGGCCCAAATTGTAAAATGGTCTTATCTATTGGCGATTTCGTTCCAATTCACATTCCAAGTAATATTCGGCATGCTAATTACATTGCCGGTTGCCAAATTGCATTATCTCTTATAGTTTCCGAGATATGGACTATCGATAATTTACACCTTAGGCTCTGCTTCTAACTTGGGCCCAAATTGTAAAATGGTCTTATCTATTGGCGATTTCGTTCCAATTCACATTCCAAGTAATATTCGGCATGCTAATTACATTGCCGGTTGCCAAATTGCATTATCTCTTATAGTTTCCGAGATATGGACTATCGATAATTTACACCTTAGGCTCTGCTTCTAACTTGGGCCCAAATTGTAAAATGGTCTTCTCTATTGGCGATTTCGTTCCAATTCACATTCCAAATAATATTCGGCATGCTAATTACATTGCCGGTTGCCAAATTGCATTATCTCTTATAGTTTCCGAGATATGGACTATCGATAATTTACACCTTAGGCTCTGCTTCTAACTTGGGCCCAAATTGTAAAATGGTCTTATCTATTGGCGATTTCGTTCCAATTCACATTCCAAGTAATATTCCGCATGCTAATTACATTGCCGGTTGCCAAATTGCATTATCTCTTATAGTTTCCGTGATATGGACTATCGATAATTTACACCTTAGGCTCTGCTTCTAACTTGGGCCCAAATTGTAAAATCGTCTTATCTATTGGCGATTTCGTTCCAATTCACATTCCAAGTAATATTCGGCATGCTAATTACATTGCCGGTTGCCAAATTGCATTATCTCTTATAGTTTCCGAGATATGGACTATCGGTAATTTACACCTTAGGCTCTGCTTCTAACTTGGGCCCAAATTGTAAAATGGTCTTATCTATTGGCGATTTCATTCCAATTCACATTCCAAGTAATATTCGGCATGCTAATTACATTGCCGGTTGCCAAATTGCATTATCTCTTATAGTTTCCGAGATATAGACTATCGATAATTTACACCTTAGGCTCTGCTTCTAACTTGGGCCCAAATTGTAAAATGGTCTTATCTATTGGCGATTTCGTTCCAATTCACATTCCAAGTAATATTCGGCATGCTAATTACATTGCCGGTTGCCAAATTGCATTATCTCTTATAGTTTCCGAAATATGGACTATCGGTAATTTACACCTTAGGCTCTGCTTCTAACTTGGGCCCAAATTGTAAAATCGTCTTATCTATTGGCGATTTCGTTCCAATTCACATTCCAAGTAATATTCGGCATGCTAATTACATTGCCGGTTGCCAAATTGCATTATCTCTTATAGTTTCCGAGATATGGACTATCGATAATTTACACCTTAGGCTCTGCTTCTAACTTGGGCCCAAATTGTAAAATGGTCTTATCTATTGGCGATTTCGTTCCAATTCACATTCCAAGTAATATTCGGCATGCTAATTACAAGGTTCGTCCATCGATCGATGGACGAACGTATTACATTGCCGGTTGCCAAATTGAATTATCTCTTATAGTTTCCGAGATATGGACTATCGATAATTTACACCTTAGGCTCTGCTTCTAACTTGGGCCCAAATTGTAAAATGGTCTTATCTATTGGCGATTTCGTTCCAATTCATATTCCAAGTGGTATTCGGCATGCTAATTACACTGCCGGTTGCCAAATTGCATTATCTCTTATAGTTTCCGAGATATGGACTATCGATAATTTACACCTTAGGCTCTGCTTCTAACTTGGGCCCAAATTGTAAAATGGTCTTATCTATTGGCGATTTCGTTCCAATTCACATTCCAAGTAATATTCGGCATGCTAATTACATTGCCGGTTGCCAAATTGCATTATCTCTTATAGTTTCCGAGATATGGACTATCGATAATTTACACCTTAGGCTCTGCTTCTAACTTGGGCCCAAATTGTAAAATGGTCTTATCTATTGGCGATTTCGTCCCAATTCACATTCCAAGTAATATTCGGCATGCTAATTACATTGCCGTTTGCGAAACTGCATTATCTCTTATAGTTTCCGAGATATTGACTATCGATAATTTACACCTTAGGCTCTGCTTCTAACTTGGGCCCAAATTGTAAAATGGTCTTATCTATTGGCGATTTCGTTCCAATTCACATTCCAAGTAATATTCGGCATGCTAATTACATTGCCGGTTGCCAAATTGCATTATCTCTTTTAGTTTCCGAGATATGGACTATCGATAATTTACACCTTAGGCTCTGCTTCTAACTTGGGCCCAAATTGTAAAATGGTCTTATCTATTGGCGATTTCGTTCCAATTCACATTCCAAGTAATATTCGGCATGCTAATTACATTGCCGGTTGCCAAATTGCATTATCTCTTATAGTTTCCGAGATATGGACTATCGATAATTTACACCTTAGGCTCTGCTTCTAACTTGGGCCCAAATTGTAAAATGGTCTTATCTATTGGCGATTTCGTTCCAATTCACATTCCAAGTAATATTCGGCATGCTAATTACATTGCCGGTTGCCAAATTGCATTATCTCTTATAGTTTCCGAGATATGGACTATCGATAATTTACACCTTAGGCTCTGCTTCTAACTTGGGCCCAAATTGTAAAATGGTCTTCTCTATTGGCGATTTCGTTCCAATTCACATTCCAAATAATATTCGGCATGCTAATTACATTGCCGGTTGCCAAATTGCATTATCTCTTATAGTTTCCGAGATATGGACTATCGATAATTTACACCTTAGGCTCTGCTTCTAACTTGGGCCCAAATTGTAAAATGGTCTTATCTATTGGCGATTTCGTTCCAATTCACATTCCAAGTAATATTCCGCATGCTAATTACATTGCCGGTTGCCAAATTGCATTATCTCTTATAGTTTCCGTGATATGGACTATCGATAATTTACACCTTAGGCTCTGCTTCTAACTTGGGCCCAAATTGTAAAATCGTCTTATCTATTGGCGATTTCGTTCCAATTCACATTCCAAGTAATATTCGGCATGCTAATTACATTGCCGGTTGCCAAATTGCATTATCTCTTATAGTTTCCGAGATATGGACTATCGGTAATTTACACCTTAGGCTCTGCTTCTAACTTGGGCCCAAATTGTAAAATGGTCTTATCTATTGGCGATTTCATTCCAATTCACATTCCAAGTAATATTCGGCATGCTAATTACATTGCCGGTTGCCAAATTGCATTATCTCTTATAGTTTCCGAGATATAGACTATCGATAATTTACACCTTAGGCTCTGCTTCTAACTTGGGCCCAAATTGTAAAATGGTCTTATCTATTGGCGATTTCGTTCCAATTCACATTCCAAGTAATATTCGGCATGCTAATTACATTGCCGGTTGCCAAATTGCATTATCTCTTATAGTTTCCGAAATATGGACTATCGGTAATTTACACCTTAGGCTCTGCTTCTAACTTGGGCCCAAATTGTAAAATCGTCTTATCTATTGGCGATTTCGTTCCAATTCACATTCCAAGTAATATTCGGCATGCTAATTACATTGCCAGTTGCCAAATTGCATTATCTCTTATAGTTTCCGAGATATGGACTATGGATAATTTACACCTTAGGCTCTGCTTCTAACTTGGGCCCAAATTGTAAAATGGTCTTATCTATTGGCGATTTCATTCCAATTCACATTCCAAGTAATATTCGGCATGCTAATAACATTGCCGGTTGCCAAATTGCATTATCTCTTATAGTTTCCGAGATATGGACTATCGATAATTTACACCTTAGGCTCTGCTTCTAACTTGGGCCCAAATTGTAAAATGGTCTTATCTATTGGCGATTTCGTCCCAATTCACATTCCAAGTAATATTCGGCATGCTAATTACATTGCCGGTTGCCAAATTGCATTATCTCTTATAGTTTCCGAGATATGGACTATCGGTAAATTACACCTTAGGCTCTGCTTCTAACTTGGGCCCAAATTGTAAAATCGTCTTATCTATTGGCGATTTCGTTCCAATTCACATTCCAAGTAATATTCGGCATGCTAATTACATTGCCGGTTGCCAAATTGCATTATCTCTTATAGTTTCCGAGATATGGACTATCGATAATTTACACCTTAGGCTCTGCTTCTAACTTGGGCCCAAATTGTAAAATGGTCTTATCTATTGGCGATTTCATTCCAATTCACATTCCAAGTAATATTCGGCATGCTAATTACATTGCCGGTTGCCAAATTGCATTATCTCTTATAGTTTCCGAGATATGGACTATCGATAATTTACACCTTAGGCTCTGCTTCTAACTTGGGCCCAAATTGTAAAATGGTCATATCTATTGGCGATTTCGTTCCAATTCACATTCCAAGTAATATTCGGCATGCTAATTACATTGCCGGTTGCCAAATTGCATTATCTCTTATAGTTTCCGAGATATGAACTATCGGTAATTTACACCTTAGGCTCTGCTTCTAACTTGGGCCCAAATTGTAAAATCGTCTTATCTATTGGCGATTTCGTTCCAATTCACATTCCAAGTAATATTCGGCATGCTAATTACATTGCCGGTTGCCAAATTGCATTATCTCTTATAGTTTCCGAGATATGGACTATCGATAATTTACACCTTAGGCTCTGCTTCTAACTTGGGCCCAAATTGTAAAATGGTCTTATCTATTGGCGATTTCGTTCCAATTCACATTCCAAGTAATATTCGGCATGCTAATTACATTGCCGGTTGCCAAATTGAATTATCTCTTATAGTTTCCGAGATATGGACTATCGATAATTTACACCTTAGGCTCTGCTTCTAACTTGGGCCCAAATTGTAAAATGGTCTTATCTATTGGCGATTTCGTTCCAATTCATATTCCAAGTGGTATTCGGCATGCTAATTTCACTGCCGGTTGCCAAATTGCATTATCTCTTATAGTTTCCGAGATATGGACTATCGATAATTTACACCTTAGGCTCTGCTTCTAACTTGGGCCCAAATTGTAAAATGGTCTTATCTATTGGCGATTTCGTTCCAATTCACATTCCAAGTAATATTCGGCATGCTAATTACATTGCCGGTTGCCAAATTGCATTATCTCTTATAGTTTCCGAGATATGGACTATCGATAATTTACACCTTAATCTCTGCTTCTAACTTGGGCCCAAATTGTAAAATGGTCTTATCTATTGGCGATTTCGTCCCAATTCACATTCCAAGTAATATTCGGCATGCTAATTACATTGCCGTTTGCGAAACTGCATTATCCCTTATAGTTTCCGACATATGGACTATCGATAATTTACACCTTAGGCTCTGCTTCTAACTTGGGCCCAAATTGTAAAATGGTCTTATCTATTGGCGATTTCGTTCCAATTCACATTCCAAGTAATATTCGGCATGCTAATTACATTGCCGGTTGCCAAATTGCATTATCTCTTTTAGTTTCCGAGATATGGACTATCGATAATTTACACCTTAGGCTCTGCTTCTAACTTGGGCCCAAATTATAAAATGGTCTTATCTATTGGCGATTTCGTTCCAATTCACATTCCAAGTAATATTCGGCATGCTAATTACATTGCCGGTTGCCAAATTGCATTATCTCTTATAGTTTCCGAGATATGGACTATCGATAATTTACACCTTAGGCTCTGCTTCTAACTTGGACCCAAATTGTAAAATGGCCTTATCTATTGGCGATTTCGTTCCAATTCACATTCCAAGTAATATTCGGCATGCTAATTACATTGCCGGTTGCCAAATTGCATTATCTCTTATAGTTTCCGAGATATGGACTATCGATAATTTACACCTTAGGCTCTGCTTCTAATTTGGGCCCAAATTGTAAAATGGTCTTATCTATTGGCGATTTCGTTCCAATTCACATTCCAAGTAATATTCGGCATGCTAATTACATTGCCGGTGGCCAAATTGAATTATCTCTTATAGTTTCCGAGATATGGACTATCGATAATTTACACCTTAGGCTCTGCTTCTAACTTGGGCCCAAATTGTAAAATGGTCTTACCTATTGGCGATTTCGTTCCTATTCACATTCCAAGTAATATTCGGCATGCTAATTACATTGCCGGTTGCCAAATTGCATTATCTCTTATAGTTTCCGAGATATGGACTATCGATAATTTACACCTTAGGCTCTGCTTCTAACTTGGGCCCAAATTGTAAAATGGTCTTATCTATTGGCGATTTCGTTCCAATTCACATTCCAAGTAATATTCGGCATGCTAATTACATTGCCGGTTGCCAAATTGCATTATCTCTTATAGTTTCCGAGATATGGACTATCGATTATTTACATCTTAGGCTCTGCTTCTAACTTGGGCCCAAATTGTAAAATGGTCTTATCTATTGGCGATTTCGTTCCAATTCACATTCCAAGTAATATTCGGCATGCTAATTACATTGCCGGTTGCCAAATTGCATTATCTCTTATAGTTTCCGAGATATGGACTATCGATAATTTACACCTTAGGCTCTGCTTCTAACTTGGGCCCAAATTGTAAAATGGTCTTATCTATTGGCGATTTCGTTCCAATTCACATTCCAAGTAATATTCGGCATGCTAATTACATTGCCGGTTGCCAAATTGCATTATCTCTTATAGTTTCCGAGATATGGACTATCGATAATTTACACCTTAGGCTCTGCTTCTAACTTGGGCCCAAATTGTAAAATGGTCTTATCTATTGGCGATTTCGTTCCAATTCACATTCCAAGTAATATTCGGCATGCTAATTACATTGCCGGTTGCCAAATTGCATTATCTCTTATAGTTTCCGAGATATGGACTATCGATAATTTACACCTTAGGCTCTGCTTCTAACTTGGGCCCAAATTGTAAAATCGTCTTATCTATTGGCGATTTCGTTCCAATTCACTCTCCAAGTAATATTCGGCATGCTAATTACATTGCCGGTTGCCAAATTGCATTATCTGTTACAGTTTCCGAGATATGGACTATCGATAATTTACACCTTAGGCTCTGCTTCTAACTTGGCCTCAAATTGTAAAATGGTCTTATCTATTGGCGATTTCGTTCCAATTCACATTCCAAGTAATATTCGGCATGCTAATTGCATTGCCGGTTGCCAAATTGCATTATCTCTTATAGCTTCCGAGATATGGACTGTCGATAATTTACACCTTAGGCTCTGCTTCTAACTTGGGCCCAAATTGTAAAATGGTCTTATCTATTGGCGATTTCGTTCCAATTCACTCTCCAAGTAATATTCGGCATGCTAATTACATTGCCGGTTGCCAAATTGCATTATCTCTTAGATCGATAATTTACACCTTAGGCTCTGCTTCTAACTTGGGCCCAAATTGTAAAATGGTCTTATCTATTGGCGATTTCGTTCCAATTCACATTCCAAGTAATATTCGGCATGCTAATTACATTGCCGGTTGCCAAATTGCATTATCTCTTATAGTTTCCGAGATATGGACTATCGATAATTTACACCTTAGGCTCTGCTTCTAACTTTGGCCCAAATTGTAAAATGGTCTTATCTATTGGCGATTTCGTTCCAATTCACATTCCAAGTAATATTCGGCATGCTAATTACATTGCCGGTTGCCAAATTGCATTATCTCTTATAGTTTCCGAGATATGGACTATCGATAATTTACACCTTAGGCTCTGCTTCTAACTTGGGCCCAAATTGTAAAATGGTCTTATCTATTGGCGATTTCGTTCCAATTCACATTCCAAGTAATATTCGGCATGCTAATTGCATTGCCGGTTGCCAAATTGCATTATCTCTTATAGCTTCCGAGATATGGACTGTCGATAATTTACACCTTAGGCTCTGCTTCTAACTTGGGCCCAAATTGTAAAATGGTCTTATCTATTGGCGATTTCGTTCCAATTCACTTTCCAAGTAATATTCGGCATGCTAATTACATTGCCGGTTGCCAAATTGCATTATCTCTTATAGTTTCCGAGATATGGACTATCGATAATTTACACCTTAGGCTCTGCTTCTAACTTGGGCCCAAATTGTAAAATGGTCTTATCTATTGGCGATTTCGTTCCAATTCACATTCCAAGTAATATTCGGCATGCTAATTACATTGCCGGTTGCCAAATTGCATTATCTCTTATAGTTTCCGAGATATGGACTATCGATAATTTACACCTTAGGCTCTGCTTCTAACTTGGGCCCAAATTGTAAAATGGCCTTATCTATTGGCGATTTCGTTCCAATTCACATTCCAAGTAATATTCGGCATGCTAATTACATTGCCGGTTGCCAAATTGCATTATCTCTTATAGTTTCCGAGATATGGACTATCGATAATTTACACCTTAGGCTCTGCTTCTAACTTGGGCCCAAATTGTAAAATGGTCTTATCTATTGGCGATTTCGTTCCAATTCACATTCCAAGTAATATTCGGCATGCTAATTACATTGCCGGTTGCCAAATTGCATTATCTCTTATAGTTTCCGAGATATGGACTATCGATAATTTACACCTTAGGCTCTGCTTCTAACTTGGGCCCAAATTGTAAAATGGTCTTATCTATTGGCGATTTCGTTCCAATTCACATTCCAAGTAATATTCGGCATGCTAATTACATTGCCGGTTGCCAAATTGCATTATCTCTTATAGTTTCCGAGATATGGACTATCGATAATTTACACCTTAGGCTCTGCTTCTAACTTGGGCCCAAATTGTAAAATGGTCTTATCTATTGGCGATTTCGTTCCAATTCACATTCCAAGTAATATTCGGCATGCTAATTGCATTGCCGGTTGCCAAATTGCATTATCTCTTATAGCTTCCGAGATATGGACTGTCGATAATTTACACCTTAGGCTCTGCTTCTAACTTGGGCCCAAATTGTAAAATGGTCTTATCTATTGGCGATTTCGTTCCAATTCACTTTCCAAGTAATATTCGGCATGCTAATTACATTGCCGGTTGCCAAATTGCATTATCTCTTATAGTTTCCGAGATATGGACTATCGATAATTTACACCTTAGGCTCTGCTTCTAACTTGGGCCCAAATTGTAAAATGGTCTTATCTATTGGCGATTTCGTTCCAATTCACATTCCAAGTAATATTCGGCATGCTAATTACATTGCCGGTTGCCAAATTGCATTATCTCTTATAGTTTCCGAGATATGGACTATCGATAATTTACACCTTAGGCTCTGCTTCTAACTTGGGCCCAAATTGTAAAATGGCCTTATCTATTGGCGATTTCGTTCCAACTCACATTCCAAGTAATATTCGGCATGCTAATTACATTGCCGGTTGCCAAATTGCATTATCTCTTATAGTTTCCGAGATATGGACTATCGATAATTTACACCTTAGGCTCTGCTTCTAACTTGGGCCCAAATTGTAAAATGGTCTTATCTATTGGCGATTTCGTTTCAATTCACATTCCAAGTAATATTCGGCATGCTAATTACATTGCCGGTGGCCAAATTGAATTATCTCTTATAGTTTCCGAGATATGGACTATCGATAATTTACACCTTAGGCTCTGCTTCTAACTTGGGCCCAAATTGTAAAATGGTCTTATCTATTGGCGATTTCGTTCCAATTCACATTCCAAGTAATATTCGGCATGCTAATTACATTGCCGGTTGCCAAATTGCATTATCTCTTATAGTTTCCGAGATATGGACTATCGATAATTTACACCTTAGGCTCTGCTTCTAACTTGGGCCCAAATTGTAAAATGGTCTTATCTATTGGCGATTTCGTTCCAATTCACATTCCAAGTAATATTCGGCATGCTAATTACATTGCCGGTTGCCAAATTACATTATCTCTTATAGTTTCCGAGATATGGACTATCGATAATTTACACCTTAGGCTCTGCTTCTAACTTGGGCCCAAATTGTAATATGGTCTTATCTATTGGCGATTTCGTTCCAATTCACATTCCAAGTAATATTCGGCATGCTAATTACATTGCCGGTTGAAAAATTGCATTATCTCTTATAGTTTCCGAGATATGGACTATCGATAATTTACACCTTAGGCTCTGCTTCTAACTTGGGCCCAAATTGTAAAATGGTCTTATCTATTGGCGATTTCGTTCCAATTCACATTCCAAGTAATATTCGGCATGCTCATTACATTGCCGGTTGCCAAATTGCATTATCTCTTATAGTTTCCGAGATATGGACTATGGATAATTTACACCTAAGGCTCTGCTTCTAACTTGGGCCCAAATTGTAAAATGGTCTTATCTATTGGCGATTTCGTTCCAATTCACATTCCAAGTAATATTCGGCATGCTAATTACATTGCCGGTTGCCAAATTGCATTATCTCTTATAGTTTCCGAGATATGGACTATCGATAATTTACACCTTAGGCTCTGCTTCTAACTTGGGCCCAAATTGTAAAATGGTCTTATCTATTGGCGATTTCGTTCCAATTCACATTCCAAGTAATATTCGGCATGCTAATTACATTGCCGGTGGCCAAATTGAATTATCTCTTATAGTTTCCGAGATATGGACTATCGATAATTTACACCTTAGGCTCTGCTTCTAACTTGGGCCCAAATTGTAAAATGGTCTTATCTATTGGCGATTTCGTTCCAATTCACATTCCAAGTAATATTCGGCATGCTAATTACATTGCCGGTTGCCAAATTGCATTATCTCTTATAGTTTCCGAGATATGGACTATCGATAATTTACACCTTAGGCTCTGCTTCTAACTTGGGCCCAAATTGTAAAATGGTCTTATCTATTGGCGATTTCGTTCCAATTCACATTCCAAGTAATATTCGGCATGCTAATTACATTGCCGGTGGCCAAATTGAATTATCTCTTATAGTTTCCGAGATATGGACTATCGATAATTTACACCTTAGGCTCTGCTTCTAACTTGGGCCCAAATTGTAAAATGCTCTTATCTATTGGCGATTTCGTTCCAATTCACATTCCAAGTAATATTCGGCATGCTAATTACATTGCCGGTTGCCAAATTGCATTATCTCTTATAGTTTCCGAGATATGGACTATCGATAATTTACACCTTAGGCTCTGCTTCTAACTTGGGCCCAAATTGTAAAATGGTCTTATCTATTGGCGATTTCGTTCCAATTCACATTCCAAGTAATATTCGGCATGCTAATTACATTGCCGGTTGCCAAATTGCATTATCTCTTATAGTTTCCGAGATATGGACTATTGATAATTTACACCTTAGGCTCTGCTTCTAACTTGGGCCCAAATTGTAAAATGGTCTTATCTATTGGCGATTTCGTTCCAATTCACATTCCAAGTAATATTCGGCATGCTAATTACATTGCCGTTTGCCAAATTGCATTATCTCTTATAGTTTCCGAGATATGGACTATCGATAATTTACACCTTAGGCTCTGCTTCTAACTTGGGCCCAAATTGTAAAATGGTCTTATCTATTGGCGATTTCGTTCCAATTCACATTCCAAGTAATATTCGGCATGCTAATTACATTGCCGGTTGCCAAATTGCATTATCACTTATAGTTTCCGAGATATGGACTATCGATAATTTACACCTTAGGCTCTGCTTCTAACTTGGGCCCAAATTGTAAAATCGTCTTATCTATTGGCGATTTCGTTCCAATTCACATTCCAAGTAATACTCGGCATGCTAATTACATTGCCGGTTGCCAAATTGCATTATCTCTTATAGTTTCCGAGATATGGACTATCGATAATTTACACCTTAGGCTCTGCTTCTAACTTTTGCCCAAATTGTAAAATGGTCTTATCTATTGGCGATTTCGTTCCAATTCACATTCCAAGTAATATTCGGCATGCTAATTACATTGCCGGTTGCCAAATTGAATTATCTCTTATAGTTTCCGAGATATGGACTATCGATAATTTACACCTTAGGCTCTGCTTCTAACTTGGGCCCAAATTGTAAAATGGTCTTATCTATTGGCGATTTCGTTCCAATTCACATTCCAAGTAGTATTCGGCATGCTAATTACATTGCCGGTTGCCAAATTGCATTATCTCTTATAGTTTCCGAGATATGGACTATCGATAATTTACACCTTAGGCTCTGCTTCTAACTTGGGCCCAAATTGTAAAATGGTCTTATCTATTGGCGATTTCGTTCCAATTCACATTCCAAGTAATATTCGGCATGCTAATTACATTGCCGGTTGCCAAATTGCATTATCTCTTATAGTTTCCGAGATATGGACTATCGATAATTTACACCTTAGGCTCTGCTTCTAACTTGGGCCCAAATTGTAAAATGGTCTTATCTATTGGCGATTTCGTTCCAATTCACATTCCAAGTAATATTCGGCATGCTAATTACATTGCCGGTTGCCAAATTGCATTATCTCTTATAGTTTCCGAGATATGGACTATCGATAATTTACACCTTAGGCTCTGCTTCTAACTTGGGCCCAAATTGTAAAATGGTCTTATCTATTGGCGATTTCGTTCCAATTCACATTCCAAGTAATATTCGGCATGCTAATTACATTGCCGGTTGCCAAATTGCATTATCTCTTATAGTTTCCGAGATATGGACTATCGATAATTTACACCTTAGGCTCTGCTTCTAACTTGGGCCCAAATTGTAAAATCGTCTTATCTATTGGCGATTTCGTTCCAATTCACTCTCCAAGTAATATTCGGCATGCTAATTACATTGCCGGTTGCCAAATTGCATTATCTGTTACAGTTTCCGAGATATGGACTATCGATAATTTACACCTTAGGCTCTGCTTCTAACTTGGCCTCAAATTGTAAAATGGTCTTATCTATTGGCGATTTCGTTCCAATTCACATTCCAAGTAATATTCGGCATGCTAATTGCATTGCCGGTTGCCAAATTGCATTATCTCTTATAGCTTCCGAGATATGGACTGTCGATAATTTACACCTTAGGCTCTGCTTCTAACTTGGGCCCAAATTGTAAAATGGTCTTATCTATTGGCGATTTCGTTCCAATTCACTCTCCAAGTAATATTCGGCATGCTAATTACATTGCCGGTTGCCAAATTGCATTATCTCTTATAGTTTCCGAGATATGGACTATCGATAATTTACACCTTAGGCTCTGCTTCTAACTTGGGCCCAAATTGTAAAATGGTCTTATCTATTGGCGATTTCGTTCCAATTCACATTCCAAGTAATATTCGGCATGCTAATTACATTGCCGGTTGCCAAATTGCATTATCTCTTATAGTTTCCGAGATATGGACTATCGATAATTTACACCTTAGGCTCTGCTTCTAACTTGGGCCCAAATTGTAAAATGGTCTTATCTATTGGCGATTTCGTTCCAATTCACATTCCAAGTAATATTCGGCATGCTAATTACATTGCCGGTTGCCAAATTGCATTATCTCTTATAGTTTCCGAGATATGGACTATCGATAATTTACACCTTAGGCTCTGCTTCTAACTTGGGCCCAAATTGTAAAATGGTCTTATCTATTGGCGATTTCGTTCCAATTCACATTCCAAGTAATATTCGGCATGCTAATTGCATTGCCGGTTGCCAAATTGCATTATCTCTTATAGCTTCCGAGATATGGACTGTCGATAATTTACACCTTAGGCTCTGCTTCTAACTTGGGCCCAAATTGTAAAATGGTCTTATCTATTGGCGATTTCGTTCCAATTCACTTTCCAAGTAATATTCGGCATGCTAATTACATTGCCGGTTGCCAAATTGCATTATCTCTTATAGTTTCCGAGATATGGACTATCGATAATTTACACCTTAGGCTCTGCTTCTAACTTGGGCCCAAATTGTAAAATGGTCTTATCTATTGGCGATTTCGTTCCAATTCACATTCCAAGTAATATTCGGCATGCTAATTACATTGCCGGTTGCCAAATTGCATTATCTTCTTATAGTTTCCGAGATATGGACTATCGATAATTTACACCTTAGGCTCTGCTTCTAACTTGGGCCCCAAATTGTAAAATGGTCCTTATCTATTGGCGATTTCGTTCCAATTCACATTCCAAGTAATATTCGGCATGCTAATTACATTGCCGGTTGCCAAATTGCATTATCTCTTATAGTTTCCGAGATATGGACTATCGATAATTTACACCTTAGGCTCTGCTTCTAACTTGGGCCCAAATTGTAAAATGGTCTTATCTATTGGCGATTTCGTTTCAATTCACATTCCAAGTAATATTCGGCATGCTAATTACATTGCCGGTGGCCAAATTGAATTATCTCTTATAGTTTCCGAGATATGGACTATCGATAATTTACACCTTAGGCTCTGCTTCTAACTTGGGCCCAAATTGTAAAATGGTCTTATCTATTGGCGATTTCGTTCCAATTCACATTCCAAGTAATATTCGGCATGCTAATTACATTGCCGGTTGCCAAATTGGCATTATCTCTTATAGTTTCCGAGATATGGACTATCGATAATTTACACCTTAGGCTCTGCTTCTAACTTGGGCCCAAATTGTAAAATGGTCTTATCTATTGGCGATTTCGTTCCAATTCACATTCCAAGTAATATTCAGGCATGCTAATTACATTGCCCGGTATGCCAAATTACATTATCTCTTATAGTTTCCGAGATATGGACTATCGATAATTTACACCTTAAGGCTCTGCTTCTAACTTGGGCCCAAATTGTAATATGGTCTTATCTATTGGCGATTTCGTTCCAATTCACATTCCAAGTAATATTCGGCATGCTAATTACATTGCCGGTTGCCAAATTGCATTATCTCTTATAGTTTCCGAGATATGGACTATCGATAATTTACACCTTAGGCTCTGCTTCTAACTTGGGCCCAAATTGTAAAATGGTCTTATCTATTGGCGATTTCGTTCCAATTCACATTCCAAGTAATATTCGGCATGCTCATTACATTGCCGGTTGCCAAATTGCATTATCTCTTATAGTTTCCGAGATATGGACTATGGATAATTTACACCTAAGGCTTCTGCTTCTAACTTGGGCCCAAATTGTAAAATGGTCTTATCTATTGGCGATTTCGTTCCAATTCACATTCCAAGTAATATTCGGCATGCTAATTACATTGCCGGTTGCCAAATTGCATTATCTCTTATAGTTTCCGAGATATGGACTATCGATAATTTACACCTTAGGCTCTGCTTCTAACTTGGGCCCAAATTGTAAAATGGTCTTATCTATTGGCGATTTCGTTCCAATTCACATTCCAAGTAATATTCGGCATGCTAATTACATTGCCGGTGCCAAATTGAATTATCTCTTATAAGTTTCCGAGATATGGACTATCGATAATTTACACCTTAGGCTCTGCTTCTAACTTGGGCCCAAATTGTAAAATGGTCTTATCTATTGGCGATTTCGTTCCAATTCACATTCCAAGTAATATTCGGCATGCTAATTACATTGCCGGTTGCCAAATTGCATTATCTCTTATAGTTTCCGAGATATGGACTATCGATAATTTACACCTTAGGCTCTGCTTCTAACTTGGGCCCAAATTGTAAAATGGTCTTATCTATTGGCGATTTCGTTCCAATTCACATTCCAAGTAATATTCGGCATGCTAATTACATTGCCGGTGGCCAAATTGAATTATCTCTTATAGTTTCCGAGATATGGACTATCGATAATTTACACCTTAGGCTCTGCTTCTAACTTGGGCCCAAATTGTAAAATGCTCTTATCTATTGGCGATTTCGTTCCAATTCACATTCCAAGTAATATTCGGCATGCTAATTACATTGCCGGTTGCCAAATTGCATTATCTCTTATAGTTTCCGAGATATGGACTATCGATAATTTACACCTTAGGCTCTGCTTCTAACTTGGGCCCAAATTGTAAAATGGTCTTATCTATTGGCGATTTCGTTCCAATTCACATTCCAAGTAATATTCGGCATGCTAATTTACATTGCCGGTTGCCAAATTGCATTATCTCTTATAGTTTCCGAGATATGGACTATTGATAATTTACAACCTTAGGACTCTGCTTCTAAACTTGGGCCCAAATTGTAAAATGGTCTTATCTATTGGCGATTTCGTTCCAATTCACATTCCAAGTAATATTCGGCATGCTAATTACATTGCCGGTTGCCAAATTGCATTATCTCTTATAGTTTCCGAGATATGGACTATCGATAATTTACACCTTAGGCTCTGCTTCTAACTTGGGCCCAAATTGTAAAATGGTCTTTATCTATTGGCGATTTCGTTCCAATTCACATTCCAAGTAATATTCGGCGATGCTAATTACAATTGCCGGTTGCCAAATTGCATTATCACTTATAGTTTCCGAGATATGGACTATCGATAATTTTACACCTTAGGCTCTGCTTCTAACTTGGGCCCAAATTGTAAAATCGTCTTATCTATTGGCGATTTCGTTCCAATTCACATTCCAAGTAATACTCGGCATGCTAATTACAATTGCCGCGTTGCCAAATTGCATTATCTCTTATAGTTTCCGAGATATGGACTATCGATAATTTACACCTTA